>NC_087170.1:1096726-1104226 GCF_035594125.1 Scylla paramamosain | reverse complement strand
AGGAATTCCTTAAGGTAATTCAGGATAATTTTTTAAAACAGGTAGTCGTAGAACCCACAAGGGGGAATAATATTCTAGATTTAATTCTTACTAACAGGGAGGAAGCAGTCACGCAGGTAGAGGTTGGAGGACAGCTAGGTAACAGTGACCATAGGGAAATTAGGTACAATCTAGAATGGGAAGAAACTGTTAGAAATAAAAACACTAGTAAAATACCTGACTTTAGGAGAGCAGATTTTGAAGAATTAAAAAGGTACCTCCAAGGAGTGGACTGGCAAGGGATGCAGGGTGAGGTCAGGTCAGGGACGGAGTTCAGAGAGATAAGGCAGGATGAGGGAGGTGAGGTGAGGCTCCAGAAGGGAGGAGGAAAGAGGAAGGGGGGAGATAGGCGTGAGTATGTTGGAATGTCAGGTCATGCTGAAATGAGAGAGGTAAGGTCGAGGCGAGTTGATGAGGGAGGGGAGAGGATGGTAGGGAACGAGATGAGGGGTTTAGGTGAAGTAAATGTAGATGAATTGTATAAATATTTCGTAGATAAAGTTCATACAGGTCAATTAGCAAATATCCCGTATAAAACAATAAGATCACAAAAAAATGACCCTAAATGGATGACTGCTAGGTTAAAGCATTATATAGGGCGTAAGAGAAGTATATATAAGAGATTAAGGGCAGGTGAGGAAGTTTTAAGGACACAGTATAATGAATTAGTTAGAACAGTCAGGAAGTTAACGAGGAAAGCTAAGGACAATTATGAATTAAAGGTAGCCAGCCAGGCGAAGACGGACCCCAAGGGATTTTATCAGGTATACAGGACGAAGAATAAGGATACTGTAGGTCCATTAAAGGCAGCAGATGGGGAGCTGGTTAGTTCTGGGGAGGAGATTAGTAAACTTCTGAATGATTATTTTTTAACTGTCTTCACTCAGGAAAACATGCAGGATATGCCAGATAATGAACAGGTGTTTAGAGCAGATGAGTATGAGAAGCTGACGGATATTTCCATAACTAGGGAGATAGTGGAGCAGGAGATAGATAGGCTAAAAAAGTTCAAGTCACCAGGACCTGATGAAATATATCCCAGAGTACTGAAGGAATGTAAAAAGATTATTAGTGAGCCGTTAGTTTCTGTCTTTAGGAAATCACTGGAGTCGGGTGAGGTACCAGAAATGTGGAGGCAGGCTAATGTAGTACCCATCTTTAAGAAAGGGGATAAAACTTTAGCGTCTAATTATAGACCTGTCAGCTTAACTTCAGTTGTAGGTAAAATGTTAGAGTCAATAATAGCCAGGAACATTAGGGAACATTTAGACAAACATAACTTGATAAATCAGTCACAGCATGGCTTCACGAAGGGGAAGTCTTGCCTGACAAACTTGTTAAGTTTTTACAGTAAGGTGTACGAGGCAGTAGATAATGGTGATAGTTATGATATCTTATATCTGGACTTTAGTAAAGCATTCGACAAGGTGCCCCATCAAAGGCTCCTGAGAAAGGTTAGGGCGCACGGGATAGATGGGAAGGTGTTAGGTTGGATAGGGTCATGGCTCGGTAACAGGCGACAGAGAGTGCTAATAAACGGCTCGAAATCCGAGTGGGGTCATGTCATTAGTGGGGTGCCACAGGGATCAGTATTAGGGCCATTATTATTTCTAATATATATCAATGACTTGGATAGTGGAATTAGTAGCGATGTTAGTAAATTTGCGGATGACACAAAGATAGGTAGATTAATTAGGTCAGAAGCGGATGCCATCGCCTTGCAGACAGACTTAGATAGAATGAATGAATGGACGGATAGATGGCAAATGCAATTTAATTTCAATAAATGCAAAGTGCTTAGCGTAGGTAGAGGAAACCCACACAATAGGTACACATTAAACACCAAAACTCTGGTAGGTACAGGGTACGAGAAAGATTTAGGAGTTATAGTTAGCTCTGAACTCCGTCTAGGGAAACAATGCATAGAAGCCAGAAACAAGGCAAATAGGGTACTAGGATTCATTTTTAGGAGTGTTAAAAGTAGAAGGCCGGAAGTAATATTAAAGTTATACTTGGCGCTGGTCAGACCTACGCTGTGCAGTTCTGGTCCCCACATTACAGGAAAGATATAGGTCTATTAGAATCAGTACAGAGGAGAATGACTAAAAGGATACAGGGGATGAGGAGTATTCCTTACGAAGCGAGGTTGAAGCGGTTAAATTTACATTCTCTAGAGAGACGTAGGTTAAGAGGGGACCTGATAGAAGTCTTTAAGTGGTATAAGGGTTATAACAAGGGAGATGTAAGCAAAATTCTTAGGATCAGCAACCAGGGTAGAACAAGAAATAACGGGTTCAAGCTTGAAAAATTTAGGTTTAGGAAGGAGATAGGAAAAAATTGGTTCTCGAATAGAGTGGTAGATGAGTGGAACGGACTCAGTAATCATGTAGTTAGTGCTAGGACACTAGAGAGCTTTAAGAGAAGATTAGACAAGTTTATGGATGGGGATAACAGATGGAAATAGGTAGGAGTGTTTCATACAGGGACTGCCACGTGTAAGCCTGGTCGCTTCTTGCAGCTTCCCTTATTTCTTATGTTCTTATGTTCTTATGAGAGAGTTATATTATTTTCCCATAAAAGGCAATATAATATTCTCTCTCTCTCTCTCTCTCTCTCTCTCTCTCTCTCTCTCTCTCTCTCTCTCTCTCTCTCTCTCTCTCTCTCTACTTCTCCTTTTGTTTATGCAAGAATGAATGAGCGAGAGAGAGAGAGAGAGAGAGAGAGAGAGAGAGAGAGAGAGAGAGAGAGAGAGAGAGAGAGAGAGAGAGAGAGAGTTATATTATTTTCCCATACAAGGCAATATAATATCTCTCTCTCTCTCTCTCTCTCTCTCTCTCTCTCTCTCTCTCTCTCTCTCTCTCTCTCTCTCTCTCTCTCTCTCTCTCTCTCTCTCTCTCTCTCTCTCTCTTCCTACTTCTCCTTTTGTTTATGCAAGAATGAATGAGCGAGAGAGAAAGAGAGAGAGAGAGAGAGAGAGAGAGAGAGAGAGAGAGAGAGAGAGAGAGAGAGAGAGAGAGAGAGAGAGAGAGAGAGAATTATAACGTTTTCCCATACAAGGCAATATAATATTTCTCTCTCTCTCTCTCTCTCTCTCTCCCTCTCTCTTCCTACTTCTCATTTTATTTATGCAAGAATGAATGAGAGAGAGAGAGAGAGAGAGAGAGAGAGAGAGAGAGAGAGAGAGAGAGAGAGAGAGAGAGAGAGAGAGAGAGAGAGAGAGAGAATATTATATTGCCTTGTATGGGAAAATAATATAACTCTCTCTCTCTCTCTCTCTCTCTCTCTCTCTCTCTCTCTCTCTCTCTCTCTCTCTCTCTCTCGCTCATTCATTCTTGCATAAACAAAAGGAGAAGTAGGCCTGGACACCCTTGTGGTGGCCCTGGACATTGCTGGGGCTTTTGACAGGGTCTGGCACGCGGGGCTCATTGAAAAGCTTCGCGCCAAGGGTGTACAAGGTGACCTGTTAATGCTGCTAGAAGATTACCTCCAGGGTAGGACCCTTCAGGTAGTAGTCAACGGGCAGTCATCAAGGCCTTCACCTGTCCGGGCCTCAGTTCCACAAGGCTCCGTCTTGGGCCCAGTCCTATGGAACATATACATCGACGACCTCCTCCGGCAGCTGTCATCTGTGGCAGCATACGCCGACGACTGCACTCTCTCCCGCTCCTACTGCCGCCTCGACAGTCAGCGTGCGCACTGAGCTGAACAGCGAGCTCGGACTGGTGGAGCAGTGGGGAAAGATGTGGCAGGTTAACTACTCGCTCCTGAGAAGACGCAGGCGATGGTCATCTCGCGGTCCCCAGGTGCTTCACACGCAGTCTCAGGACAGCTGCGTTTTGGAGGCAAGAGCCTGCCACTTCAGGATTATATCAAGATCCTGGGCGTGTCTGTGGACCGCGGCCTACGCTTCGATCACCACATCAGTGTCGTCGCCCGCCAGACCTCTCTCCGAGTCTCTGCCCTGCGTAGGATGGCGAACACCCTCGACCCACGGGGCATCCTCACGCTATACAGGGCACAGATACGCCCATGTATGGAGTACGGTGCCCTGTCCTGGATGTCGAGTGCCGCCACCCACATGCAGAGACTGGATGCTGTGCAGCGGCGAGCCCTGCGCTTGGTGGCCACCGATGAGGACCAACAGCACCCACCACCAGTAACGTCACTGGAACACCGCCGGGACGTGTCGGCACTAGTGGTGTGCCACAAAACTCAGGTGCAGAGGGTCCCTCACCTTGACCCCCTGAGGCTGCTGCCACACACAGTACAGAGGTGCACCAGAGCTGCAGCCAGTAGCGACGAGCTAGTGAAGGTGCCTCGATCTCGCTCTAGCCAACACCAGCGCACCTACACAGCCAGGACTTCGCGGCTGTGGAACATGTTCACGGCGGCCACGCCCCAAGTGCAGGACATGTCCACGCACCAGGTGAAGCTGGCAGCCCACAGCTGGCGTAGCACGCACCTGTCCCCACTGGCGCTTTAAATTTTTATTATTTTATTGTATTAACATTATAATCTTTGTTAAACATGTATAGTGTTATTCCTATAAAAATACTATCATAGGCTTTTTAAATAGTTCCACACTCAACGTGGAATTTTAAGCCTTTCTGTAAATATCTGTTATAAAAAAACAAAAACAAAAAAAAAAAGAGAGAGAGAGAGAGAGAGAGAGAGAGAGAGAGAGAGAGATGCGACTACTGCTCCCGCCTCGGACACACATCCGAGGTGTGTTACAGCCGCACTGCTGATATAAGGCAGGAAACGATTCTCAGAAGGGTCCTGACAGAAGGATGGAGAAAAGAGTTAAATCCTCAACCTCAGCTGCCCTTTCGAGACTCCCCTCTCCACCCCTACCCACCATCATGGCAACCACAATCCAGGCAACACCACGACTGGAGCCCACTCATGTGGCAGGGAAGGCAGTAACACGCCTCCCCCTGCCAAGGTAGCCCTAAGTCAAACCAGCGCCAAGGAAAAACAAAAGACTGGCCACCTCAGCCGACACCTGACTGTTGTGTCGGCCAACGTGAGGGGGTCTTCGCACCAACCTTGGTGACCTCACCCACAACTTTGTCCTCCGACACAACGCGGACATTGTTGCCGTCACGGAAACGTGGCTCAGTGGTGAGGTGGAGCCGACGTTTGGCAACATCCCGGGCTACAGAAAGTGGGTGAGGAAGGACCGTGAGCATAGAGTGGGCGGAGGTGTGGCTGCCTGCTTCAAACACGGCCTCCAAACTCAAAAAATTGACGTGGTGCTGCCTGAAGGAATGGAGGCGCTGTTCTTCAGAGTGGTAATAAATGACAGCACAGGACTCCTCCTGTGTGTCATGTACCGTCCCCCAAGGCAAGGACGTTCAGCGCTGGATTTTCTGACGGAGGAATTGGACACTATGCTACAGCGGCACAAGTGTTCCCACGTCATGATTCTGGGGGATCTAAACTTCCACCTGGAGCAGGATGCCTTTAACAGCCTCCTGATGGTGCAGGGTCTGACGAACCACGTGTCCTTCCCTACACATGAGAGGGGAGGGTCGCTGGACCCTGTGCTAACAGATCTCCCTGACTCCAGCATCGTCTGCCATCAACTGGGGACGGTGGGCACCTCCGACCACCATGCCGTGCTGGCACGCGTCAAGCTGGATATAGCGAGGGAGGCCGCCGCCCCGCGCACTATCTGGCTGTGGGAGCAGGCTGACTGGGCATCCCTGAGACACGACATCGTTCGCTTGGACTGGGACGCCCTACTGATAGGCAACGCGGAGGAAAAGGCCCGTGCCCTCACCACCAAGCTCCTTGCCCTCCAGCAGCAACACGTCCCCAGCAGAAGGTACCTCGTTAGGCCTAATGACCCTGCTTGGTTTGGTTACCGATGCCGAGCGGCCGCTGAGGCTAAACACGAAGCCTGGGTGAGGTACAAACGTCGTCCAACACACTACAACTGGGCCCAACACCGTGTGGCGTGTAGACGGGTGACAGCTACCTGCAGGTGGGCGAGACGGCAGCAGCGAGAGGACCTGAGGCAAAAGCTCTGTGGCTCAGGGGTTGGCCACAAGACCTGGTGGAGGCTTGTCAAGGAGCAGCAAGGAACAGGCCGCCGCGACACTGTTCCTCCACTAACAAGGCCGGACGGGACAACAGCCACCAGCAGTGAGGACAAGGCTTCTCTACTCGCTGATTTTTTCGCAGAGAAGATGTCAGTCATTGATCCGGATAGACGTCCACCTCACCTCCCTCAGGAAACAGACCACACCGTCGCCGATGTTCAGGTGACACGTGAACAGGTGGAGCGGCTGATGAGGGAAGTAGAGGAGAACAAAGCCACCGGCCCGGACGACATCAGCCCGCGGCTCCTCAAACGCTGCGCCAGTGAGCTGTCAGGTCCTCTCACCAGCGTCTTCAGGGCCTGCCTGATGGAGCACAGGTGGCCCTCTATATGGAAGGAGGCGCGAGTGGTACCAGCCCACAAGAAGAACTCAAAGTCTGAGCCCAGCAACTACAGACCCATCTCGCTGCTCTCCGTGGTGGTCAAGTTGCTGGAGCAGGTGGTGGCAGGTGTCATCTGTCATCACCCGAGTGAGCACCGCCTCCTCTCAGACAGACAGTTTGGCTTCCGGCCTGGCCGCTCAACAGCGGACCTCCTCACGAAGGTCTGGATACTCTTGTGGTGGCCCTGGACATTGCTGGGGCCTTTGATAGGGTCTGGCACGCGGGGCTTGTAAAAAAGCTTTGCGCCAAGGGTATCCAGGGCAACCTCCTTGCACTGCTCGAGGACTACCTCCAGGGGAGAACCCTCCGGGTAGTCATCAATGGACAGGCATCCCAGCCGTTACCTATACAGGCCTCAGTTCCACAGGGTTCAGTGTTGGGCCCGATCCTGTGGAACATATACATCGATGACCTCCTGCGGCAAATCCCGACTCTGCTTGCATACGCCGACGACTGCAATCTCTCCCGCTCCTACTGCCGCTCCGACAGTCAGCGAGCCGTTAGAGAGCTAAATAGGCAGCTCAGGCTGGTGATGGAGTGGGGAGAGGCGTGGCAAGTCAGCTTCGCTCCAGAAAAGACGCAGGCCATGGTCATCTCACGGTCCCCAGCTGCCTCCCCAGCCGTCTCAGGCTGTCTGATTTTTGGAGGCCAGACACTTCCCCTCCAGGAACACGTCAAGTTGCTGGGAGTGACAGTGGACTGTGGCCTGCGCTTTGACCGCCATGTTGCTGCTGTTGCCCACCAGGTCTCCCAGCGAGTCTCTGCACTGCGTCGGATGTCAGGAAACCTCGACTCCCGGGGCATCCTCACACTGTACAAGGCTCAGATACGGCCTTGTATGGAGTACAGTGCCTTGTCCTGGATGTCGAGTGCCCCCACCCACTTGCAGAGACTGGATGCTGTACAAGGACGTGCCCTGCGATTGGTGGGGATGGACGGACAGCAGCAGCAGCAGCAGCAGCAGCAGCAGGA
>NC_087170.1:1089226-1094226 GCF_035594125.1 Scylla paramamosain | reverse complement strand
CAAACAATCAACACATCCTAGTATTTGACATTTTTTAAGTAGCATTCTGCCCGCTACCCTAGACTAGATAGCCTCCTTGCCCTATGCCACGTACCTGCTGGGTAAGAAGGCGTCTGGCGGCGATCATACGTCACCTTGTCGTCCTCGGAAACAAACAGTTGGTCAAGCTTCTTCAGCTCACTGCTGGGATGTTGTACTTCCTGGGGCCGCCTCTCCCCCTTCCTCCTGCTGGCGGTGGCGGTGGTACTAATGTTTTTTTTCCTGCTCCATCTCCTCTTCCACTGGAACTACTTCCTTCTCTTGTCACTCCGTCAGCACTACTGCCAGTGACTCCGCCGGTGGCGTCCTCCTCACTCACGTCGCTGCCAGCCCTACCATCATTTCTGTAAATAAAGCTCCAGTTAGAGATCTTGGATAAATAAAAAAAATATTCCGTGGTACACTACACAGAAACACACGTTGAAATTATCAAATGTAACGTGTTTCAGGTTAGGAATGCATAGCGGTAATGATAAATCAACACAGCGCAGAAAAGATGAAGCCTCGGGTTGGAAAGGAAAGGCAAACTGAAGCTGCGGAAAATGAGACTAAGGAAACCACGAGTAAGCAGGAGGGGAAACCACAATTGAAGATAATGAGGGAAGAAATGATGGTGATGGTAAATGACGTTACTTGTGGTATTAGTAGTAGTAGTAGTAGTAGTTAGTAGTAGTGGAAGAAGTAGCGGTAATAGTAGTAGTGGCAATAGTAGTAGTAGTAGTAGTAGTAGTAGTAGTGGTAGTGGTAGTAGTGATAGTAGTAGTAGTAGTAGTAGTAGTAGTAGGGATAGTAGTAGTAGTAGTAGTATTAGTAGTAGTAATAGCAAGACTAGCCGACCTAATGGCAGAAAAGAAGCACCAGCCAAGGAGCCATGTCGTCGCATGGATGAGGTGCCGTCTCTCATTCTCCCTCCTCAGATCTGCCCTCCTGTGTCTCAGGGGGACAAGGCATTCCACTCCCATACCTGCAGACTTAGGAGGCCTCGACTGCGAGGCTACAGTGGTGGAGAGTGGCATAAGAGTAGATAGAGTAGAGGTAGAATGAATTTATAGTTAACAACTAATGTTTATATTATAGAGTATTAGATATGGTTGGATGCCACAGTCATTAGCGGGAGCTGGGGCTAATGACCTCCAAGTAATGGAGCCCCTAATTGACACATCAATAAACATGGGGTGGAGGTATTATTAAATTATTGTAGTAATAGCAGTAGTAGTAGTAGCAGTGGTGATAAGTAATGACCGTTGTTCTTCTCGTAACGCCTTCCTTTCACCATCCATCCACAATCTTCCACTCTCCCTCCACAGCCACCATCTCCCACTACCAACCACTCAAGTACCTTTCACCCCTGCACCCCTCAACCACCCATTACCCCCCAGACACCACTGCAACCACTTGACTACCCAACCACCCAATCACCTCGCCCTCCACTTCAGCCACCACTTCAAACACCACCACAACCACCTAACTTCTTGCAGCTTCCCTTATTTCTTATGATCTTATGCAAGTAACCAACCACTCGACCACTTCCTTCCATTTCTCGCTACAGTTTAATCTTTATTTCAGTCCTCACTCATCCGCTCTTCCACCACCATCAGTTATTCAGACCCACTACGCACACACACACACACACACACACTAGTATATCTTGATGGTACAGATTTGTTTCCAGCTCTACATGAAAACATTTTACACTTTCGTTTCGGTTTTCTTTCTCTTTTTTTTTTTTATTTATTTATTTATTTAGCTCACAATCTGGTACCTGTTTGCATTACGTGGAAATTGTTTTGTTCGACTACAGCATAAATAATTCTCTCTCTCTCTCTCTCTCTCTCTCTCTCTCTCTCTCTCTCTCTCTCTCTCTCTCTCTCTCTCTCTCTCTCTCTCTCTCTCTCTCTCTCTCTCTTATCTTCACACTCGATAAATAAGACTTTTATAAATAGACCTGAAACAAATGAAGAGAGAGAGAGAGAGAGAGAGAGAGAGAGAGAGAGAGAGAGAGAGAGAGAGAGAGAGAGAGAGAGAGAGAGAGAGAGAGAGAGAATGTAATTAACTTTTTAGTATAAACTGGCTACTTCATATTTTAGTGGCATAAAATCTTCCAGTTTCATTAAAAAAACTTCCTAATCTCTCTCTCTCTCTCTCTCTCTCTCTCTCTCTCTCTCTCTCTCTCTCTCTCTCTCTCTCTCTCTCTCTCTCTCTCTCTCTCTCTCGACTATGGGTACCATTAATTAGAATTTAACAAAGTAAATTCTAACAGCGTAATTGTTTTTTTTTTCATTGCATAACATTTATTTCTCTTGGACATCAAAGAAACAAAAACATCTTTTTAATTAAATTTTGTCAGCCATTTTTTTTTCTGCTTCCTGCCTGAGATGTCTTCTTTTATTCTCTCTCTTATTTTTATTCATTTCCCATTTTCCTATTTCCTTGTTTACTGTCATTACGTAAGTCTATGTTATTTTTCCTCCTTCCTTCCTTCCTTCCTTCGTTATCGATTTTGACTCTTTCGTGGTCCATTTGTCATTGTTTTCCTCTTTGTTTCCCCTTTCGGTACCTCATTTTTTTTTATTTACCTATTCTCTGTTCTCCTATCTTCGCAAAAACATATTTTCTTTTCTTTCTACCTCATTATCCATTTTAAATGTCTTCCCCGTCCGTTTGTCATACTTTCCTCTCTGTTTCCTCATTTTTTTCCATTTATTTATTCTCTACTCTCCCATTTACGAAAGAGTACATTATCCTCTTTTTTTTCTATCTCGTTATCCCCCTTTTTGCATTCTCTTCCCAGTACGTTTGTCATACTTTCCTCTTTGTTTCCTCTTTCGCTGCTTCATTTTTGCCTCATTATTTCCCTCCTGGCAGGGCTGCGCCTCGCACCTCCAACACGCCCTCACAAAACTGTATAACCAAGAACATTGCCTTTAATACCTACACATTCTTCCTTCCTCTCCTCCCCGTGCCTTCAACTTATTCCTTGCAGCTGCATGTGGGAGGAGGGAGAGAGAGAGAGAGAGAGAGAGAGAGAGAGAGAGAGAGAGAGAGAGAGAGAGAGAGAGAGAGAGAGAGAGAGAGAGAGAGAGGAGCGGGGTTTAAGGGAAGAAGGTGAAAGAAGCAGACGAGATGAAATGAAATTAAATGAAACTGCAGAAGATAAAAAGATGGGAGAAGCGAACACAGGAAAGGAAAGGAAAGGAAAAGAAAAGAAAGGAAAGGTGAGGAGAAAAGGAGAGAAGAAAGATGAGAGGAGGAGGAGAAAAGGAAACAACAACAACAACGACAACAACAACAACAACAATAACAACGACAACGACAACGACAACAACAACAACAACAACAACAACAACAACAACAACAACAACAACAACAACAACAACAACAGCAACAACAACAACAACAGCGACGACGACGACGGTAACGAGAGAACAAGGAAGGAAAGAAGAAAAGAATAAGAGAAAAAGAGAAAAAAAGGAAAAAACTGAAGAGAAAATAAGAAAAAAATAAAAAGGAGGAAAGAAGGAAAGAAGGAAAGAAGGGGGAGGAGGAGGAGGCAGCGGCGGTGAGGTGAAGCAGAAGCATGGCACGTATAATGCACACAACGGATGCAAATTATCACTTAAAAATCTTGCAAAAAAAGTTAGGAATGCTAGGAACACCATTTTTGCAACTATTCGCCAGACGAGGCCAGCAGGGGAACACCAGCAGCAGCAGCAGCAGCAGCAGCTCTGTCCTCGAGCCCTCGTTACGTTCAAGGGGAACAGTTAAATGCTGGATTGTTTTATTAGGCTAACAGGGTGAAGTATCAAGTATTAAACCTTATTGGGAACCACTTCTGCGCGGCATCTCCACTACTGCCAAGCTGCTCTACGTAGTGAACTGAAGTGACAAGGGTTTTTCAGGGTGTTTTTATGGTTCTAATGACAGATTAATAAGTTTTCTATATTCTTGATAGATTCGGATTCAGACTCAGAAGTTTATTCCAATACACATCGGTTATTCTTCGCGTACATGGCTTAAATAATATTGCTAACAACAACAATAATAACAGAATAGTGATAGTAATGATAATAGCAATCGTAGTATTAGTAATAGTAGTAGTAGTAGTAGTAGTAGTAGTAGTAACGCTAATTATAACATTAATAATGATAATAGCAATAAAAATAATTATAATGATAACAATAATAATGGAAATAATAATAACAACAGCAATAATAATAATAATAATAATGATAATAATAATGATGATAATGATAATAATAATAATAACAAAAAAATAATAATTTGAATAAAGCTAATACCAATAATTATAGCAGCTTCAATAATGATGATGATAATAATAACAGCAATAATGACTAATAGTAATGAAGGAGGGGAAGAAACACTCGAAAACCCAGCCAATTTATGTACGTGGCCTTTGAAAACAGTTGTGGTGAGAGCAGAACGTTCCTGTGTGCGGGAAATTACCTGCTTGGTTTAAGTTAGGCTAGGTACAGGCTAGGTAGTGAGATTGGGAGGAATGGGGAGTTTTCTGAACTAAGCCGCTAGATGTCGTTGGTGCTCATCTAACTGTAGGAAAGAGAGCTAAAATATTGTTGTAGTAAATCCCAGGTGCGTAAAGATGCACAGAACATTGATCATCATGATACTATTGAAATGATGTATCGACTTTTCAATATCCGGTATGGATAATATTGACAGAATGTGGTCAAATTAATTATTTTTTGTGTGTGATTATCGAGTAAACTGCTAGCATTATCTTGAATAAAGCATATTACAAGTATAAAAACTATTGATTTGGACGATGAAAAAAAATAAACAATCACACTGTACTATATAGTATGACACAACCTACTCACTAACATCGTGATATATGGCTCCAGTTTTTTTTTTTTTTTTTTTTTGGGGGGGGGTATTTTAGCATCCCTCTCACGAAGCGAGCGACAAGGCAAAGTAATTGAGAA
>NC_087170.1:1079226-1086726 GCF_035594125.1 Scylla paramamosain | reverse complement strand
CAGTAACATGTGCTTCGCTCCCTCAGTTGTCATGACCTTGTAAATTCCACTTGCTCCATCTACTCTTGATTAAAACCTTGAAAGTACCACTGACGCTTCCTCTTTGTGGGGGAACTGTGACGTCCTGGGTCTGACTCTTCTTCCTCGTCGGTAATCACCGTAACGGAATATGAAATATATCACCCTATAGGTTGACAGTGTTTTGTCTCTCATTACACACACACACACACACACACACACACACACACACACACACACACACACACACACACACACTTGCGAATGATATTGAAAAAAGAAATGTTGTAAATAGGAAATTAATTGAGGACACAAAGGAGATGGCAGAAGCGATGAACAGCTCAACTATAAAGCACTGAGAGAGCGCAGACCTCCGCCAAGCAGGTCATGTGTCCCCATAGTTGGCCTATCTCTTCATATTAGGCATTAATAATGAAAAAAAAAAATTGCCACTGAGAAAACTCGTCCAAAATTAGTTCATAATAATAATAATAATAATAATAATAATAATAATAATAATAATAATAATAATAATAATAATAATAATAATAATAATAATAATAATACTTTATTGCTCTTACAGAGAATTTGTCTTGTGCTTGCCAAAGTATAAAAGAGAAATATAGAAGTATAAAAATTCTTAAAACTATCAGTTACATCTATTAAATTCTCAATCATAAACTATCAAAAATAGAACACATTAAAATATTAAAAACATTAAAAGTATTGCTGATGTCCCTGAGTGCTGCCTTCTTTTACAACTGTTGATTCCCATTCAATATCCTGATACTAGATGGAACATACGACTCCCTATACCGAGATGTTCGGCCCTGCACAGATCTCCATCTTCTGCCAGATGGTAACAATTCGTAACATGTGTGCATCATGTGCGGTATGCTGCAACCCCAATGTCAGATGCAGTCTCAGTGGGATCAGGAGGGATCTTGGATTTAGCAGTCAAAAAGCAGCAAGTTCCCGCTAATATTTAGCACATACTCAAACCCTGTGGCATTTCACCTAGTCGGTAGAGAGAAAGATAAAATTGACTGATTTGGGATGGCATTTCAGTCAGTCGGTAGTGAGAAAGCAGATTGATGGACAGGTAGACTGATAAATTTAGGTTAAGGCGCGAGAAAGGGGATGCACAAAGTTATCTACGACAACATACAAGAGCAGCCGACCTACTAGGGATAAATAAGGCGAGGAAGTCGATAATGAATGACACATACGAGTAAGTTTCATATTTCAACGCTGTGGTCTTTCATATGAAGCAAATATATGACGGCAGTGAAGAAGAGTTCTTGCAAAATTATCACTAGTATCATAAAACACTTAGAAACCAGTCTATTAAAATATAAAGATAAGACACAAACTTTTGAAAATACTCTTCTAAGTCCCACGTTATTCCATCTAGTAAGGTTCATGAGAGAGAATTTAGGAGGTTTAGGAGGTTTAATAATTATGAACACTAGGTTCGAAGCTCGTCTGCATACACGGACACGCACAAAAAGCATATCATCGCTGACCGGTCCTCGCTCGACACACACACACACACACACACACGGTTGCGATGCGGCAGCTGATCCTAAATAATTAATGTAATATATCCATACCAGTGATATTATTCCAAAACTGAAGTGAAATGAAGGACTACCATACGAGGCTGCATCATTCTGACACGCACTCCCCGCTCATGCCAGCTCGACCCGCGGATTCTCAAGCTTCATTCTGGGTTTTCTGTGAAGTCATTGCACGCGATGTAATTCCGTTTATTTTACCGCATGTCTGCCTGTGGGGTGAAGAAGCAGAACTTATTCTCAGATGGGACGTCCAGTGGTTAGCTTATATTTCAAGGCCAGGTGGGGTTTGTGAAGGAAAAGGGTAAATGTTAATGTTTTACTGTGGAAAGGAATGAATGGTGAAATATATGGAAGGTTGACAGGGGTTGCTACAGGTAAAATATCCTTGTTTACGCTCGTGCTGTCGTTACGCATACATCGTATGCGTATGAAAGGTAATATATATATATATATATATATATATATATATATATATATATATATATATATATATATATATATATATATATATATATATATATATATATGGAAATCTGACACCGACTCTACACGTAAAATATCCTTGTTTATATTCGTGCCGTCGAAACATGCACTGTCTAGCTTTAAATTCAGTGATTCAGAACACACACATACACACACACACACACACATAGGGAGCAATGCAGTGTGGTGTCTGGCTGCATTACTGACACACTCTCAAGATAAGGATGTGAATGGAGCCCAGGAAAGGAAGGAGCTGATATCGCCTGTCTAACAGCAAGACTCGTATTCTGAAACGTTTTTCTCTCTCATGACTATTTTCCAAGGCCACAGAGATGATTAGCCAAGTTCTCAAGAGTGTTTCACCTACTAATAATGTAGAAATCTTGTTAATGTTTGACATTATACCACATCATTGAACTCTCTTCAGGAGCCACAGGGATGGGCAGTTAGGTTTTGATAGGTATTTATCTCACTAATGGCGTACAACCCTTGATAAACTACCACTAGAATCATTAAACCTTCACTGCATTGTTCTGGTAAGTGCACGGTTGTTATGTCATTAGCCTGTGTTCCTTGTACTGCTGTCTGGACCTTCACCGTTAAATGAAACTTTTCTCTTACAGCTTCGTGTGAGATGACTGTTAACGAGATTTCTGTGAGGCGACGCTGATACCGAAGCACGCAAAGTCCAGCCACTGATCGATCTCACCTCAGACTCTCACGCATCACTCTCCCAGAATCCACAGACCACGTATCCACACATCCACCCTATAAACTTCCCTCCCCCATCTACTCTGCCTCACGCATACCCACTCTTCCACACACACCAACTTCCCACACCGATCCACACACCACTTACCCACACATCCAGCCTCTATGCTTTCCTAATCCATGCACTCTCATCCAGACTCCACCTACCTCATGCACTCTCTTCCACACACACCAGCCTCCCACAGCTATCCACTGTTACCCCACCTCCACCTACCTCACGCATACTCACTCTCTTTTTTTTTTTCCCTAATCCCCTTTTGTTCTGTTCTGCATGAATTTTTCCCTTTCGTTATATCTATTTTTTCATATGATTTTTTTTTCTTCTGCTTTATTCTCCTCTCTGCCTTCACACATTTTTTAACTTAACTATCTACTTATAATTTCTTTTCCTCCTCACATTTTCTGCATTTTTATTTCTTTCTCTCTTTTACTGTGGGCCTCTCTCTCTCTCTCTCTCTCTCTCTCTCTCTCTCTCTCTCTCTCTCTCTCTCTCTCTCTCTCTCTCTCTCTCTCTTTTCTTTCCTGCTTGCTTATCTGTTTTCCTGTTCACCTCCTTCATGATTTCTTCCTCCCGTTTCTCTCTGTTTCTCTGTGTATCCTTCCTTCATGTGTCCTTCCTGTTTCTCTCTTAGTCCTTGCGATCTCCCACGTGGCACATCTTCCAGTGTCACCTTGCGGTACCTCCCATGATCCCACTCCTCTCTCGTTCCCACGCCTCCTCCCATGTTCTCACACCCTTCTCCCATTGTTTCTTCCCTCTCTTTCATGTTCCTACGCCCTCTCCCGTGTCTCCACTATCTCCCATGCCTCGATTCCATGTTCCCACGCCCCCTCCCTTGTTCCTTGTTCCCACGCCACCCCCTCCCAGTTAATTAGCGCGCGTAAGACAGGTGGCGGGTAACAGGATTAATGTTGGTGAAACAGCCCCCTGGTGTTATTTTATTAATGACCTCTCGGTGATTACTGAGTGGGTAAAAAAAATCATGATGGTTCCCGCTTCAGTATTAATTACACTTTGACCTCCCCCCCACGCCCACCCCACTCGTAAGCCTCGCGAGGGTGTTTACTGTTTCACTCGTGTCTTCATTGCCCTTCGGTACTGATTCACGTATTCGCTGCAACCTCATGTACGTGTAGCGCTCAGAACCATATTCCAAAATACTTCTGCGCCGCACCTACACCACTTTTAAATGGGTGTGCTATATTTAAAGCTTCACAGGTTCTTGAGGGTGTTTTTACGGTGCTAGTGACAGATGAACAAAGTTTTCCCATTATTAACGGGAGGAACAATCTTGAGAACCTGCCTTGTCATCTCTGTGGCCTTTGAAAATAGTCGTGGTGAGAGAACAAAACGTTTCTGAATACGGGGAAAGGTCCTGTCCCTGGCATGGAATAGACGGGTAAGTGACAGAAGCAAGAGAAAAGTTGAGGATTTTTTTTTTCTTTTTTGTTCTGGTGTAGGCTTAAGGGGTGGTAATGCTGATGGGATAATGCAGCAAGGATGTGTGCGTGTGTGTGTCTGTTGCAAGAGATGCTGCGGCGCCTTGATTGCCTCGCCAGTGCAACACACAGGTGGGGCCGGCCGGTGTCTCGCTCAGGTGTTCGGTGCAGCCTCGCTTTACTACCTGAAGCGTGAAGCGTGAAGCGTGAAGCTTTTTATGAGGACACGTCACGCTTACGAATCAGCGAAGCCATCAAGGGATATTTTCCTACCTCTATCATCCGCTTCTCCCTCTACCCCCTCTTCGTCCCCTTCTCCCTCCCTCCTTCTTCCCTCCCATCTCCCTCGTCTTCTCCTTGTCCCCTCCTCCCTCCTTTCTTTTTTCCCTCCTACCTCCCTCGTTCTCTCCTTGTCCCCTCCTCCCTCCTTCCTTTTTCCCTCCTACGTCCCTCGTTCTCTCCTTGTCCCCTCCTCCCTCCCTCTCTCCTTCCCTTCCTCGTTCCCTCGTTCCTCCTACCTCCCTCGACTCCGTTCTTCCCTCACCTGTTCCTCTCCCACTCCTCCCTCCCTCCTTCTAGTGGACGCGATAACGGCCGTGTTGGGAAAACTGTGGTGCGGGAAAAGGGAAAACGTGAATGAAAAAAAAAGTGACAGATGATTAAAAAAAAAAAAGTTTGGGGGAAATGGTGAGATTACGATATTGTTAGTGAGCATGCCTCGGGTTAATAAAGGGTTTTAAAGGTGTTTGAAGGTGTTTTAAGGATGTTTTAGGGTCATTTGGCATGATTCAAGGGTGTTTTTGGGTGTCTTGAGGTGTTTAAGGGTGTTTTAAAACACTAAGGGTGTTTTAGGTGTTTTGAGGGTTTTGGTGTTTCAAGATAGTTTTTGGAATGTTTTTTAAGGTGTTTAAGGGTGTTTTAAGGGTCGTTTGGCATGAATTAAGGGTGTTTTAAGGATGTTTTAGGGTGCCTTAGGGTGTTTGAGTGTTTTAAGGATGTTTTAAGGTTTTGGCATGATTTAAGGGTGTTTTCAGGGTGTTTAAGGATGCTTATGGGTGTTTTAGGGTGTTTAAAGGTGTTTTTAGGGTGTCTTAGCACTCGACCTGGTAACTGAGGGTAATAAAGACGGAAAAGAGAGACAGAGACAGAGAGAGACACACAGGGACAGACAGTAGGCGAGTGAGGAGGAAATGAAAAAAAGATAAGCCAGATAAAGATTAGCCAAGGTAATTAGTCTTGTGATGAGTCATGATTGTCTAGACTGATCCATCTGTGTCCTGTTCTAACCTGCCTTATCCTACGTCATCCTAACCCAACTTAATGTAAGCTTAACCTTTATTTCACCTAACCTAACCTTATCTGACCTAACCTTACCTAACCTAACCTGTCTTATCCTACGTCATACTAATCCAATTTAATGTAAGCTTAACCTTATCTCACCTAACCTAACCTTATCTGACATAACCTTACCTAGTCTAACCTTATCTGACCTAACCTGCAACATCTCTGCGCCGCACCTTCACTACTTTCAAAATTCTTTAGTTCAAATGACACGGGTTTTCAAAGGTACCTTTTTATTATTCTAGCGACACGTTAACATGATTTCTACATTATTAACAGGTAAAACACCCTTGAAAACACAGCTAAGTGTCTCTGTCGCGTTGGAAAACACTAGTGAGGGAGCAGAGCGCTTCTAATCACGGGCATAAGGAGAAAGGGCGTCAGCGTGTCCTTGCGTCCTCATTTTTTAACTTACACTGCTGAATATTTGACGCTGGTGGGTGACAGTCGCTGCGAGGTGTGTGTGTGTGTGTGTGTGTGTGTGTGTGTGGGTGGGTGGGTGGGTGTGTGGGTGGGTGTGGATGTAGAGGATATTACTGCCACTGACCTTGACTTCAATACCAGAAAACCCTGTATTCGTACTTTGCTGTCTCATTAGTTTTTTTTTATTTATTTTATTTATTTTTTTTTTTTTGAAGGCCAGGGGACGGTTAATCGGATTCTTAAAGCGTGTTTTTCTCATTAGTGGTATTGAATGCTGGAGAACACCTTTGAAAATTCCTAGTTGAACTGTTATCACAATCATGAAAACGTCCTTGAAAACTAATAACTCCCTCTGGATTCTTGTTAAATTGTCACTAGAATCATGAAAAGCCCCTGAAAATTTATATAAAACTTCCTTGAATCATAAAAGAAAAAAAAAAAACATGAAAACCAATGATATCCTTTCAATCTTACTAAACTATCACTATAATCATAAAAACACCCTTGAAAACTCCAGTAAGGTCCTTTAAAGCCTGGCAAAAGTAACTGACTAAACATACTAAACACCTAAGTCTACAGAACTGAAAGCCACTGTGCTGACTCCCTCCACACGTGAGAGAAGCAAACGAATCAAGTCAGTGGTATTCATTACATATTACGCTAAGTCCAAATTGCAAGGGTTTACCGGCGTCAGTTGGACCAGTGCGGTGTGCTCACTCGTGCGGGGGAGATACTGAGGCTTAGGACGGCTTGAAAATCGTGTAATTTTGGCAGCTTAATCCTTTCACAATGCTTGAGTCTCCCCCGCCAAGTAATCCACTCCTGCAAATCGGCTTGGGTCGTGGTGCTCCAAAGACTCCACTACTCCGCACTCCACACTGCTCCCCCGTCCCTCCCGCCAATAGAATCACGGGCTGAGGAAACCACACTGCAAGGTGAGATGAAAGGCTGATCTTAAAGATGCCAGTGTTCCCCGCCCCCCGCCTTCCCGCGCGCGCTGAGGTGTGGGCTGCACCGCTGAATGGAAATGGTACCTTCTGATATTCAACTCGCTAACTGTGCATGTCTGGCTAGTTTGACCTGACATACATACATACATACATACATACATAGGTAGATAAACAGACACAGACAGGCAGATAGATAGACAAACAGACAGACAAACAGACTGGAAGACAGACAGAAAGGCAGGATAAACAGATATAGATCAATATGCAGGCACAGATAGATAGATAGATAGATAGATAGATAGACAGACAAACAAACAAACAAACAAACAGGTATCAGGTGCAATCATATACTGAACTAACACCCCCCCCAAAAAAAAATAAAGAAAAGAAAAGAAAAAAAATTACCAACTTGTGCCTTGTAGGAGAAGAAAACGTATTATTTATTTGACTTCTCCACTGGCGGGACGTGACGGAGACAATGTGCCGTCCATGGG
>NC_087170.1:1001726-1071726 GCF_035594125.1 Scylla paramamosain | reverse complement strand
CTCTATCATCTCAGGATCCCCTAAGCGAAGGTGCCTCTGGCGTTTTGTCTCTGCTAGTTGGGGGGACCTGAGGAGGTATTTTGCTGGTTTTCCTTGGAATGACTACTGCTTCCGTGTCAGAGACCCGTCTTTGTGTGCTGAGCGCATAACAGAGGTGATAGTGTCTGGCATGGAGGCGTACATTCCTCACTCTTTTTCTCGACCTAAACCTTCCAAACCTTGGTTTAACACAGCTTGTTCTCGTGCTATACATGATAGAGAGGTGGCCCACAAAAGGTACTTAAGCCTTCCATCACCAGAATCTCATGCACTTTATATTTCTGCCCGGAACCATGCCAAGTCTGTTCTTCAACTAGCCAAAAACTCCTTCATTAACAGAAAGTGTCAAAACCTTTCAAGATCTAACTCTCCTCGTGACTTCTGGCATTTAGTCAAAAATATCTCCAATAACTTTGCTTCTTCTTTCCCTCCTTTATTTCAACCAGATGGCACCACTGCTATCACATCTATTTTTAAAGCTGAACTCTTCGCTCGAACCTTTGCTAAAAACTCTACCTCGGACGATTCTGGGCTTGTTCCTCCCTCTCCTCCACCCACTGACTACTTCATGCTACCTATTAAAATTCTTCGCAATGATGTTTTCCATGACCTCGCTGGCCTAGATCCTCGGAAGGCTTATGGACCTGATGGGATCCCTCCTATTGTTCTCCGAAACACTATTGTTTCTCCGAAACGACTAAGCAAGGTGCTTGCACCTTGCTTAGTCAAACTCTTTCTGCTCTATCTGTCAACATCTAACTATCCTTCTTGCTGGAAGTTTGCCTACATTCAGCCTGTTCCTAAAAAGGGTGACCGTTCTAATCCCTCAAACTACCGTTCTATTGCTTTAATTTCCTGCCTATCTAAAGTTTTTGAATCTATCCTCAACAGGAAGATTCTTAAACATCTATCAATTCACAACCTTCTATCTGATCGCCAGTATGGGTTCCGTCAAGGCCGCTCTACTGGTAATCTTCTGGCTTTCCTTACTGAGTCTTGGTCATCCTCTTTTAGAGATTTTGGTGACTTTTGCTGTTGCCTTGGACAACAGATAGAGTCTGGCACAAACCTTTGATTTCCAAACTAACCTCCTACGGTTTCTATTCTCTCTGTAACTTCATCTCAAGTTTCCTTTCTGACCCTTCTATTGCTGCTGTGGTAGACGGTCACTGTTCTCCTCCCAAATCTATTAACAGTGGTGTTCCTCAGGGTTCTGTCCTGTCACCCACTCTCTTCTTATTATTCATTAATGATCTTCTAAACCAAACTTCTTGTCCTATCCACTCCTACGCTGATGATACCACCCTGCACTTTTCCACGTCTTTTCATAGACGTCCAACCCTTCAGGAGGTAAACATTTCACGCAGGGAAGCCACAGAACGCTTGACTTCTGATCTTTCTAAAATTTCTGATTGGGGCAGAGCAAACTTGGTATTGTTCAATGCCTCAAAAACTCAATTCCTCCATCTATCAACTCGACACAACCTTCCAGACAACTATCCCCTCTTCTTCAATGACACTCAACTGTCCCCCTCTTCTACACTGAACATCCTCGGTCTGTCCTTTACTTATAATCTGAACTGGAAACTTTACATCTCATCTCTAGCTAAAACAGCTTCTATGAAGTTAAGTGTTCTGAGACGTCTCCGCCAGTTTTCTCATCCCCCCACCCCCCAACTGCTAGCTCTGTACAAGGGCCTTATCCGTCCATGTATGGAGTATGCTTCACATGTCTGGGGGGGTTCCACTCATACTGCTCTTCTAGACAGGGTGGAATCAAAAGCTTTTCGAATCATCAACTCCTCTCCTCTAACTGACTGTCTTCAGCCTCTCTCTCACCGCCACAATGTTGCATATCTAGCTGTCTTCTACCGCTATTTTCATGCTAACTGCTCTTCTGATCTTGCTAACTGCATGCCTCCGCTCCTCCCGCGGCCTCGCTGCACAAGACTTTCTTCTTTCTCTCACCCCTATTCTGTCCACCTCTCTAACGCAAGAGTTAACCAGTATTCTCAATCATTCATCCCTTTCTCTGGTAAACTCTGGAACTCCCTGCCTGCTTCTGTATTTCCACCTTCCTATGACTTGAATTCCTTCAAGAGGGAGGTTTCAAGACACTTATTCATAAATTTTTGACCACTGCTTTGACCCTTTTATGGGACTGGCATTTCAGTGGGCATTTTTTTTTATTGGATTTTTGTTGTCCTCGGCCAGTGTCCTTTATAGGAGATTTTATAACACATTCTCTCTCTCTCTCTCTCTCTCTCTCTCTCTCTCTCTCTCTCTCTCTCTCTCTCTCTCTCTCTCTCTCTCTCTCATCTCGATAGATACACAGTCATGTACACCAAGTCCTCCGTGTGTACAAAATTTTTTGTGCGTTTCTTGCCCTGCACACAATACATCATTGAACAGAAAACGGGATCCTGACCTACGTAATGCTAGAATTGAATAATTCATGTTAGTTTCCCTTAAAACCAGTCTTTCACCATTATTCTGTCCACCTCCCAGATGCGAGAGTTAACCAGTATTCTCAGTCTTTCACCATTATTCTGTCCACCTCCCAGATGCAAGAGTTAACCAGTTTTCTCAGTCTTTCACCACTATTCTATCCACCTCCCTAATGCAAGAGTTAACCAGTATTCTCAGTGTTTCACCACTATTCTGTCGACCTCCCTGATGCAAGAGTTAACCAGTATTCTCAGTCTTTCACCACTATTCTGTCCACCTCCCTAATGCTAATTAGGTAATTAGCTAATGGTATTCTCAGTCTTTCACTACTATACTGTCCACCTCCCTGATGCAAGAGTTAACCAGTATTCTCAGTCATTCACCACTATTCTGTCCACCTCCCTGATGCAAGAGTTAACCAGTAGAAAATTTAACTACTACTACTACTACTACTATTACTACTACTACTACTACTACTACTATTGCTTACCACTATTACTATCACCGAAATAGTTATTCCTAGTAAATTTTACGGCTCCTTTAAGACGATAGTCCGACACACAACATCGGCCGCCTGATAGTCAAAATAGTCATCACATATGTATGACCATTCACTACTACTGCTACTACTGCCATCATTTTTGTTGTTGTTGTTGTTGTTGTTGATGATGCGAATCTGAATAAGAGTAAAGGGTTAGGTTAGTAACAGTAGTAGTAGTAGTAGTAGTAGTAACCACAATTCTTAATTAAAATATCTTAAGCTTCAGCAATTGTAACTACCACAATTGTAACTACCACAATTGTAACTACCACAATTGTAACTACCACAATTGTAACCACCAAAATTGTAACTACCACAATTGTAACTACCACCAATTGTAACCACCAAAATTGTAACTACCACAATTGTAACTACCACAATTGTAACTACCACAATTGTAACCACCAAAATTGTAACTACCACAATTGTAACTACCACAATTGTAACTACCACAATTATAACTACTACAGTTGTACATACCATAACATTTCCACTGTAGTCATGTTTTCCACCTACCAACATTAATTCCCAGCCACCACCACCACCACCACCACCACTACTACCACAATCCATCTCATCACTGCCATCACCACAGTGGTCATAATCATCACATTTAAATTGTGGTAGGATGCACTTGTGGTTGTGGCAGACGAACTGTGGTGGCGAACAATGTTGGTGGTGGTGGTAGTTGTAGTAGTAATAGTGGTTACTGTGGTGGTAGTCAAGACGGTGGTCAGTCAGTATATAGGTAGTAAGGAGGCACCTGCAAGGATAATAATAATAATAATTGTGATTGTGATAGTAGTAGTAGTAGTAGTAGTAGTAGTAAGAAGAAGAAGAAAAAGAAGAAGAAGAAGAAGAAGAAGAAGAAGAAGAAGAACTGTAGATAATATTTCTCTCTCTCTCTCTCTCTCTCTCTCTCTCTCTCTCTCTCTCTCTCTCTCTCTCTCTCTCTCTCTCTCTCTCTCTCTCTCTCTCTAATAATAATAATAATAATAATAATAATAATAATAATAATAATAATAATGATAATAATAATATGATAATAATTGAAAACCATAATAATTCTCTCTCTCTCTCTCTCTCTCTCTCTCTCTCTCTCTCTCTACCTGGTGTGCGGCTGGCTGAGGCAGCATGCGGATAGCCTTGTGTACAGCCTTCCCTCAGGGATGCAGTTCTTTTATCTAGAATTATCTACAAAAAATAAGGAATAAAACGAGTAATTAGCCAATATATACGAAGGAATCGTGTTTCAAGATGCAAGCGATGAGCAGCACACGTTATAGGCAGAGATTTGCTTGTGTGGATGTCATGGCACAAAATACCAATAGGAAAAAAAAAAAAAAAAAAAATAAGAGAAGACAATACCATCCAAATAATAATAATGCCATGAAATATTTTTTTATAGCCTAAAGGAACGGTCATAAATATAAAAATTTACTTCTTGGTTGTGTAAACAAAATTTTGTATATACTTTTGGAATCAATAAAATTTTAGAACAAGAAAATTAAATGAAATTATAAGCTACAAATTGTTAAATTAATTGTTGATATTTTGAAATGGCACAGTAATATCCCTTAGTTTACAAGGCACTGGAAAATAACCATATTCCCTGGTTCTCCTGGGCCAGCCACAGGAAAATCACAATCACTAAACATTGTAGATTAAGAGAAAATATGCCAGTACTAATAATATTCTTTATTTTGAAAGAAATTCTTTGTTAATATTTAGATCCAAAAATTATCATTAGACAGTGTTATAATCCAGGAGTACGTGGGACCATTAGCAGAAATGTTCAAGAATAATTTGTGAATATAGAATGGGTGTAAACTATCAAGGACATTGCAAAATTATGCCTTATCATTAGGCGGAGCGCTTGTTCCGTGGGTGTCAGGCGGCCAGTACAAAGTGTGGCGTGGACACTGTTTAGTTGGGTTCTACTTGTTATACGGAACAATAAATAAATAATTAAATGCAACCTCTTAGGCAGGGTAAAAATGCTTAAATTAACAGAATACGAGCTGGCGCCTTCTCAATATTAGTCAACAAAAGAAAAATAACAATCTGTTCTGCCCACAAACATTCATTCTATTACTGTCTTTGATTTTCCCTTCTTTTTGTCTTCTTCTCTCCAAACTCTTTACCCTTCAACTTTCTATCTGTTCTGTTCTGTTGTGTTGAGGTGCGTCTTCTGTGCATCCCCGGCCCGGCAGCAGACGACGCCAGGACTTGCTGAAACCTTCTTTAGTGTGGCGTGGCGGCTTGCAGCGGGAATATGGAGGTGTGCATGCTTAGTGTGTACAGTTACTAGCAATGTATGTATCGCAATGTTGTATATGCAGTAAAAAATATTGTGTGCAGAGAAAAGTAAGCAAATATGAAGTATTACACGTATATTTGGTCCTTAAATAGTGATGGCCATGACTGACCGGGAAAGAAGCTCATTTTGGCGTTATGGCGTATTGAGATATTGTTAGTGTGTAAATAGATGGAAAATTTAATGTTTCATATACCTTACTACTGAAAGTGCAGTAAACATAGCGAGTTATGCTATAATGGACATGTATCCTGTCCTCCACACAACGTACTCTGGGTAAGTCAGGGAACAAGCCCAAATTGACGTTATTGTGCCATACTGATATATTGTTTGTGAGTAAATGAATAGGGGATTGAGTGCTGCATATATTCAATTCCTTTATGTGCAGCAGAGAGAGCGAGTCATGTTACAATGAACAAACTTGTGGTGGGATAGTTACGTATGCATGGATTTGAGGGTTGTGTGCTGAAAAACCTTCCACCATAGTGATCCACAGGTTCACGTGGAGGAGATATCGAGATTAAAATGGTGAACAGAAAAGTCTGACTGAGTGTTTAGCAGTGGATGAGAGATGAATTAAGGAAATGGTTGGCATGCCAAGGAATGTTTGATGGGCGTGTCCCACAGAATTAAATGGAACTCTGGTCAGACCACAATGCCGTGATGAAAAAAAATATATATCGTTGTTACACACATTGGGGAAAAGTTATTTAAATAGTTGGACAGTAAGGTGTGTAGTAGAGAGGAATGTGAGAAGGTATGTGAAAGACAGAGAAGTGAGAGATAGTTGGGAGGCCTCAGAGGATAAAGATGTTAAAAAGTATTCATTGATATGGTAACTACAAGGGAGTCTTGGGGATACAAGTTAAAAAAAAAAAAAGTGCATGGCTGAGATGGAGGTGGCTGTGGAAGAGAAGAGGGCCTATGAGAAAATGGTGCAGAAAAATGACTCAGAGGAAATTAAAATGAGGAGAAATTAGAGTGTTGGTCTTGGAATATGAAACTGAAGGAACTCATAAGAAAAAATAAGATGAGAGTGGATGAGAAGTTTGGTAGAAAGCTGAGTGTAAGGAGATCACTGATAATAAATTGTTCTGGAAGGAAGTGAAGAAAGATGGGGGAAGAAAAGCATGGAATTGTGTGAGAAATTTGGTAGAAAGCTAAGTGCAAGAAAATCAATGACAATAACTTGTTCTGGAAGGAGGGGATAAAAGAGAGGGGGAAGAAGAGCGTGGGATTGTGTGAGTAGAGAGAGGGTATAAAGTTCTTGTAAGCAGCAAGAAAGAAGTGCAAGTTACTTGGAGAAGACTTTGTCAAATGAATAAGGTGACAGGAGAAGCAATAATAATTAGCATGTGTATAGAAGCAGGTAGAGAATGAGAGAAATTGTTAGGGAGATGAAGAAGACAATAGTTGTGATGAAGTGTGGCAAAGCTATAGACACTAATGGAATAACTATGGAGAAGTGATAGCAGACTGGATGATTTGAATTACGTGAATTGGCATGGAAACAAGGAGGCAGGACCTGATGAGTGGATGGAGGCAGTTATTGTATGTTTATATAAAGGGAAAGGCTGCAGGAATGTACAAAAAGGTTACAGAGGGTAGATAAGTTTGCTTAGTGTGTCAGGAAAAGTCTGTGGGAGAGTCTTGACTCAGAGATTGATGGAAGTTATTGATAGAGGTGATGGTCGTTGGGGAACAGGGAAGTTTCAAGAAAGAAAAGTGTTGTGGACCATATGTTTGCAATCACAATTATAATAGAGGCATGCTAAGGTAAACATAAATATTACATGTACCATTCATCTAGGGAAGGCTTATGACAGAGTGGGTAGAAAAGCATTTTGGGATGTTCTTGAAGTTTGTGATGTAGGAGCACAGGTGTTAGAAGGAATGTGTGTGTGTGTGTTTGTGTGTGTGTGTGTGTGTATTTACCTAGTTTACCTAGTTGTATTTACCTAGTTGTATAGTACAGGGTCCGAGCCAAGGCTCAATTAGTCCTGTCTCCATACCCGAATTTATCTAATCTCTCTTTAAA
Organism: Scylla paramamosain; assembly: GCF_035594125.1. Classification (NCBI taxonomy): domain Eukaryota; kingdom Metazoa; phylum Arthropoda; class Malacostraca; order Decapoda; family Portunidae; genus Scylla; species Scylla paramamosain. Next base: position 1,064,343 of record NC_087170.1, on the reverse strand, counting down.
CATGTGCACACTCTTTGCCGCAACCACCTCTTCTTTTAAGTTATTCCATATTTCAACCGTTCGATGCGGAAAGCTGTATTTTTTAATATCTCCCAAACAATGACTCTTCTATAATTTCTTCATATGTCCCCTTGTACGTCTATTTCCTTCCTCCACTTTTACAACTGGGTCATCTCTGTCTATCTTCACCATGTTGTTTATTAATTTGAACATTGTTATCAGGTCTCCTCTTTCCCTTCTTTCTTGCAGTGTTGGTAATCCAATTTCTTCCAATCTTTCCTCGTAACTTAGGTCTTCCAATTCAGGTATCATTTCCGTAGCTGTTCTTTGTATCCTTTCCAATTTCCTTATATCTTTCTTCTTGTGTGGTGACCATACCACTGCTGCGTATTCCAGTTTGGGGCGTATCATGTGTGTTATAATTTTCTTCATCATTTCTTTGTCTAAGTAATTAAATGCCACCCTGATATTTGCTAGCAAATTATATGTAGAGCCAAATATTCCATTGATGTGTTTTTCTGGTGATAGCGTGTCTTGAATTATTACTCCCAAGTCTTTTTTTTCTTTGCTCTTTGGTATTGTGATTCCTCCCATCTTATACTCCCATGAAGGTCTCCTTTTACTTCTTCCCATCTACATTACAAGGCACTTCTTTATATTAAATTCTAATTTCCATCGTTTACTCCATTCATAAATTCTATCAATATCCCTCTGTAGTTCCTCACAATCCTCTTGGTTCTTTATTACTTTCATCAATTTTGCATCATCTGCAAACATGTTAATGTAGCAATTTAAACCCACCGTCATATCATTTATATAGACCTGAAACATTATAGGTGCCAACACAGACCCTTGTGGTACTCCGCTTGTTACTTCGCACCAACTTGATTTATTATCTCTGATCACTGTACTCATTTCCCTACCTTGGAGATAATCCTTCATCCACTTAAGTATTTTTCCTTTTAGCCCTCCTCGATGTTCCAGTTTCCATACGAGACTTTTATGTGGAACTGTATCAAAAGCTTTTTTCAGATCTAAATAGACTGCATCAACCCAACCATCTCTCTCTTGTAGTTTATCTATTACTCTTGTATAAAAGCTCAGTAAATTTGTTATGCAAGATCTCTCTTTCCTGAAACTGAATTGTTTTTCTGTTATTATATTTTCTTGTTCAAGATATTGCACCCATCTGTTTTTAATGACTATTTCACAGAGTTTACTTACAATACTTGTGAGTGAGACTGGTCTGTAATTCAGTGGTTCCATTTTATTACCTCCTTTGTATAACAGTACTATATTTGCTCTCTTCCATTCCTTTGGTACTTTTCCCTCCTTCAAAGAACTGTTAATTATCTCCCATGTTGGTTCTTCCAATTCCTCTCTACATTCTTTCAATATCCATCCATTTACTTCGTCTGGTCCCATCGCCTTCCTAGTATCTAGCTCTTCCAGTAGTCTTTTAATTTCTTTTCTTTCCACTTGTATGTTTTCTATTCCTTTCTGTTGTTCCTCATCTCCCAGTGATGCAGAGACAGTGTGTGTGTGTGTGTGTGTGTGTGTGTGTGTGTGTGTGTGTGTGTGTGTGTGTGTGTGTGTGTGTGTGTGTGTATGGAAGGAGAGCTTGGAAAGATTTACTACAGGAACAACAGTGAAAATGTGTAAGGGAGCTGAAACAATTTTCTCTCTCTCTCTCTCTCTCTCTCTCTCTCTCTCTCTCTCTCTCTCTCTCTCTCTCTCTCTCTCTGCTGCAGTGTTGCATCTCTTGGTATCTTTAGTTTCTTGCTAACTGCATGCCTCCCCACCTCTTGTGGTCTCATTGTACAAGGTTTTCTAGTATTCAGTCCACCTGCCAAGTGCATGAGTTAACCAGTATTTTCTTAATCTTCCCTTTCACTGGTAAACTCTGGAACTCTCTGCCAACTTCTGTTTTCCCATTCCTATGACTTCAGTCCTTTCAAGAGGGAGGCCTTATGCCACTTCTTCAATTTTGGAAATCATTTTGGCTCTTTTCTTCAGGAACTGGCACCTTAGTGTGCCTTATTTTTTTTTTTTTTCTTTATTTCCCTTGGCTCTTACATCAAAGAAAAACAATTCTATATTAGTCTCCCTCCTTCCCATGGCACACTTTGTGATTGTATGGTATTAGGATTACTAAAAATTGCAGATGGTGGCCCAGACAGAATCCAGTACACCTGCAGAGCAAAGGAAGGAGGACCAGTTCAGGTGAAAATGGTCATATTCACCAGGGAGCAGAAAAGGAAAGTATTTCAGGATGTTCATGACTCCAGTAGAGGAGGAGCTCACATGGGCATCACTAAAACTATTGCCAAAACTACAGAGAGATTTTATTGCATAGGCATTAAGAAAGATGTAGTGAATTGGACAGGTGAGTGTGACTGATGTCAGAGATCTGAAAAGATGAAAACTGTAGCACCATACCTGAATCCTATTAAGAGTGAAGGCCCTTGGCAGATGGTTGATGTAGATTTGATGGGGCCCTAAAAGAAACTCAGTCTGGCAACAAGGACATCCTTACTTTAACAGACTTACACTCCAGATTTATAGAGGCATTTCCACTGCCTTCAAAATGTGCTGATCTGGTATGTGATGTATTGCAGAGTATTTTCCACTGTTCTGGTCCCCCAGAGAAAACCTTAACTGATCAGGGAAAGGAATTCTGTAATACATTAAATGATACTCTTTTCCATTGTCCAAGTGAAGCACCTTGTAACACTTGCTTGCCATCCCCAAACTAATGGTCAGGATGAGAGGACCAACCAGACGCTGAAGGGCTCTTTAACTAAATTGGTAAATGAGAATCAGAATGACTGGGACAAAACACTCGGAGGTTGCTCTGTTTGGTATATGAACATCAATGCAAGCTTCAATAAAGTGTTCTCCCTCTTTCTTGAAGTTTGGTAGACAGCCAACACTGTTTGTTGAACAGCACCAAAATGATCTTCATGAAAAAGTTGATATTTTAGAATTCCCAAATTTGAGCCCCTCAGATGAGTCAGTGGAATCAAGAAAGAGTCGCTTGACAGCCATAAAAGAAAAAGTTGGCAGTCATGTTGCTAAAGCACAAGCTGAACAAAAGAAATAATATGAAATGAGGAAAGCTAAAGGACATAAGTCATTTGACTTTAAGATTGGAATGAAAGTTGTTGTAAAGAATAATAAAAAGCAAGGAAGGAAAGGTTCCTGGCTTGAGGAGGACTGACTTGGGCCTTATGACACACCCAGCATCTTAGATAACTTTGTACAAATCACCACAAATGGAAAACTCCTTCAAAATAAAACTGCATTAATTCACATTAAACTTTATAAATCCCTCAGTAGGTACTGCACAGGAGCATGCACAACTTTGTGGCCAAATGCTGCTGCCATCAGCTGCAGGGAGTGCTTCTGCTGTCTCTGTCTTTCCAGAATCCATGGCATCTGGGGAGGAGCCTGGAGAGGACATTCCCCCAGCCACAGACCATGCTGGTGTGAGGCAGCAGCCTGAGGTGCTCCTTTGTGAAGGATTGCACCATATCACTCTCCTTGAGGTGCTCCTTTGTGAAGGGTCACACCATATCACTCCCCTTGATGTGCTCCTTTGTGAAGGGTCACACCATATCACTCCCCTTGATGTGCTCCTTTGTGAAGGGTCACACCATATCACTCCCCTTGATGTGCTCCTTTGTGAAGGGTCGCACCATATCACTCCCCTTGATGTGCTCCTTTGTGAAGGGTTGCACCATATCACTCCCCTTGATGTGCTCCTTTGTGAAGGGTTGCACCATATCACTCCCCTTGATGTGCTCCTTTGTGAAGGGTCACACCATATCACTCCCCTGCCTCTCACCACTGTCAGTAAGGAATGCATTTCAGGTATTGTAAAAGTCCCCAGGTATGTAATGTGTACTGCAATTACCTAGGTCTGTGCTGTGCCCTGTAAACACCATCATCCAACTCTTCTTTGCACTCTCCTATCCTTCTCTGTAACTTAACCTCAAGTTTCTTTTCTAACTGTTCTATTGCTCCAGTGACAGACAGTCACCATTCTTCTCCTAAGTCATGTTCCTCGGGGATCTGTCCCGTCACCCACTCTCTCTGGTATTCATCAATAATCTTCTAACTGGTCACCATTCTCCTCCTATCAGGGATCTGTCCTGTCACCCACTCTTTCTGGTATTCATCAATAATTTTCTTACCAAAAATCGTTGTCACGTTCACTCCTATGCTGATGATATCACTCCGCATCTTTCCACATCTTTTTGTAGATGTCCAAGCATTCAGGAATGTAACAATTCACTCAGAGAAGCCACAGAATGCCTGATTTCTGACCTTTCTAAAACCTGTGATTGGGAGAGAGCAAAATTAAGTGTTGTTTAGTGCCTCAAGAATCCAAGTTTTACATCTAACAAATAAACACAACCTTCCAGACAACTATCCCTTCCTCTTCAGTGACCTTCAACTGTCCCCTCTGTTACACTGAACATCCTCGGGTCTGTCCTTTACTAGTAACCTAAACTGGAAATTTCACATCTCATCTCTAGCTAAAACAGTTAAGCACTTTGAGTTGTCTTCACCAGTTTTCCTCACCCCCACAGCTGCTAACTCTGTACAGGGGCCTTATCCATCCATGTCAGCCTCGCTGCACAAGACTTTCTTCTTTCTCTCACTTCTATTCTGTCCACCTCTCTAATGCAAGAGTTAACCAGTATTCTCAATCATTCATTCCTTTCTCTGGTAAACTCTGGAACTCCTTGCCTGCTTCTGTATTTCCATCTTCCTATGATTTGAATTCCTTCAAGAGGGAGTTTCAATTTTTGACTACTGCTTTGACCCTTTTATGGGACTGGCATTTCAGTGGGCATTTTTCTTTATTGGATTTTTTTGTTGCCCTTTGCAACAAAAAAATAAATAAATAAATGTATGGTGTATGCCTCACATGTATGGGGGTACTCCACTCGTGTTGCTCAGCTGGTTAGGGTGGAATCAAAAGCATTTCATCTCATCAACTTCTCTGACTGACTGTCTTCAGACTGCCTGCCCCCCCCTCCCCCCCTCCTCTCTCCTCTCTCTCTCCTCTCTCTCTCTCTCTCTCTCTCTCTCTCTCTCTCTCTCTCTCTCTCTCTCTCTCTCTCTCTCTCTCTCTCTCTCTCTCTCTCTCTCTCTCTCTCTCTCTCTCTCTCTCTCTCTCTCTCTCTCTCTCTCTCTCTCTCTCTCTCTCTCTCTCCTGCAGTGTTGCATCTCTTGGTATCTTCTGTAGTTTCTTGCATGGCAGCTGGTCTTCTGATCATCTTAACTGTCTGCCTCTCCTCCTGTTGTGGTCTTGTGGCACAAGGCTTGCTACTATTCTGTCCACCTCCCAGTATTCTCAGTCTTACATCCCTTTAACTGTTAAACTTAAGAACTCCCTGCCTGGTCCTGTATTTCCCCCTGCCTGTAACTTCAGTTCTTTCATGAAGAGGGTCTCATGACACTTATCAAATTTTGATTATTTTTTCTTCATAATCATATTCTATTGAGATTGGCACCTTAATGTAGTCTTCTCTATATAAGTTAGTTGTCTTTGTCTTTCCAGAATCCTCAGCATATGGGGAGAAGCCTGGAGAGGACACTTCCCCAGCCACAGACCATGCTGGTGTGAGGCAGCAGCCTGAAGTGCTCCTTTGTGAAGGGTCACAGCATATCACTCCCCTGCCTCTCACCACTGTTGGGAAGGAATGCATTTCGGGTATTGTAAAAGTCCCTGTGTACAGTCTACAGGCCATCTAGGGAGGAGCCCTGAGGTGGCACTTGTAGATAACTGGATCCTTATTAAGGGGATAAAGATTTTCCAGAAGTGTTAGTGTGATGTGGATCAAGAAAACTTAAAATATTATAAACCTTTCTTTTATTTGTTTGATTATTTTGCTGAGTATTATTTTGTTCATGACTGATGTGGTAAGGAGGGGAGTAATCTCATAGTATCTCGTCTCTATACCTATCTAGTTTGGTCTTAAAAACGTGGACAGTTACGGCATTGACAATGTCTTCACTGAGTTCATTCCATTTGTTTACACTTCTGTGAGGAAAACTATACTTCTTAATGTCTCTTCTACAGTTAACTTTCTTCAACTTCTTATTGTGTCCCCTTGTACTCTGTGTGTCTAAAGTTATAAAACACATTTTCCATACCATTTACCATTCTATAGATGTTTATTAAATTTCTCTCTCTCTCTCTCTCTCTCTCTCTCTCTCTCTCTCTCTCTCTCTCTCTCTCTCTCTCTCTCTCTCTCTCTCTCTCTCTCTCTCTCTCTCTCTCTCTCTCTCTCTCTCTCTCTCTCTCTCTCTCTCTCTCTCTCTCTCTCTCTCATTTTCAAGGGTAGGAATTTCCAACATTCTTAATTTCTCTTCCTAGGTTGACTTGCTCAACTCTGGAACCATCTTAGTGACTGCTCTTTGTACTCTTTCTAATTTTATAATATTCCTCCTTGTATGAGGAGACCACACTTCCAGTCTTGGTCTTATCATGGAAATCAACAACTTTTTTATCATTTCTTTATCCAAATGTGAGAATGCCATTCTCATTCTTTTTAACAAATTCATCATCTTTCCAGTAATTTTATCAATGTGTCTGTATGGAGTCAAATTTTCAGTAACTGTTACTCCCAAATCCATTTCCTCTTTTGATTTCTGTAACTTCACACCATCCATCTCATAATGATATTGTATTCTTTTCTTACTCTTACCAAACTCCATTACTTTACATTTACTTAAATTGAATTCCATTTGCCAAGATTTACTCCATCTATTTATCTTATTTAAATAATTTTGCAGTACCAGTACCGGTACTGGTACAGAAACAGTGCAATTCCCACCATTGTGCCAGCCATCAATCAGTAGTCCCTTCTAGATTAGACTTACCTTTAGGATTAATGTTAAGTATTTCCCCACCCCCTATGTACATTTTCACTTTGTTAACTGACTAAATAATAAACCGTTTATTATTATTATTATTATTATTATTATTATTATTATTATTATTATTATTATTATTATTATTATTATTATTATTATTAGTCATTTACATTTTCTATCCTTCTCATCAGCTCAGCATCATCTGCAAATAAGTCCATATAACTGTCTATTTCTTCATTTATGTCATTCACATACATTACAAACATTATCAGTCCCAACACTGACCCCTGTGGGACACCACTAGTTACTTTCAGCCAAGATGAATTCTGGTCTTGTATTACAGTTCTCATCTCTCTATCATCCAGATAGTCCTCCATCCACTCCAGCAGTCTTCCTCCAATTTTTCCATATTTTTTTTTTCTTCCATAGCAATCTTTGGTGTGGTACTTTTGTCAAACGCTTTCTTCAAGTCTGAGTAGACACCATCCACCCATCTGTCTCTCTCTTGCACAATGTCGACTACTCTTGAATAAAAGGACAGTAAGTTCATGGAGCATGATCTTCCCCTCCTAAATCCAAATTGACAATTTACCAAAACTTTATCTCTTTCCAAGTGTTCCATCTATCTCTCCGTTATTTTTCTTTCACAGTTTTCCTACAACACTAGTCAAGGACACTGGTCTATAATTTATTTGGTCTTCTTTATTTCCTCCTTTGAATATTGGTGTAATATTTGCTCTCTTCCAATCTTTTGGTACTCTTCCCTGTGATAGTGGTGTTACCACTAGACTGTGAATTTTATAATCCAGTTGTTCTCTACATTCCTTCAATATCCAGTTTTATGGGACAAGAGGTATGCTGGTGCTATCCCATCTCCATATCTTTCAATATACAGTTTAGCCTTGAATCCATGTATACTTCTTGCATTTACTATTTCCTTATCCAGACTGTTCTATACATCTGTACTTCTTTGTGGGAAACTATATTTTTTTGATGTCTCTTTTACAAGTACTCTTCTTCAGCCTCTTTCCATGTCCTCTAATATCTCACGTATCCTAAACCATCAAGTCACTCTGGTCCACCTCCTCCACTTCCTCCTGTGCTTTGTATATAGCAGTCAAGTCTCCCCTTTCTCTCCTTTTTTCCAGTATTGGTGGGTGCAACTCTGCCAGTCTCTCTTCGTATGACAAACGACTCTTGGTACCATCTCTCAGCTTTCTCCGACTTCATTACATCCTTTTTCATGTAGAATGAGCACACTACAGCTGCATATTTCAGTCTAGGTCAAATCAGTGATATAATCATCTTCCTGATCATCTTTTCATTGTTATACTCAAAAGATGGCCTTATTCCTCTCAACAAATTATAGGCTTAACAAATTATAGGTTTCTCCTGTAGTTCTGCTAATGTGTTTCTATGGGATCAAATTTCCACTGACCGTAACACCCAGATCGTTTTCCTCCTCTGCTTTACTCAACCTCTCACCATTCAACACATAATTTCCTTTTACTCTTCTCTCACTCTTTCCAAATTCCATTACTTTACATTTCTCTGGATTAAACTCCATTTCCCATCTATGACTCCACTCCAATATCTTGTTCAGATCCTCTTGCAACACTCCACAATCTTCCTCACTCTCAACTCTTTCAGGAATTTGGCATCATCTGCACAGAAGGCTCATGTAGCTATTCACACTCTGTATCATATCATTCATATATGACTGGTGTCAGCACTGAGCTTTTGGGTACTCCACTTTCAGTTTTCCTCTGTGATGACTCCCAATCTTTTACCACAGTTCTCATCTCTCTCTCAGTCAAGAAATTCTCCATCCATCCCAGCAGGCCATCCCTCAGACCATCATCATGCTCCATCTTCCATGGCAGTCTCCTGTGTGGCACTTTATCAAAGGCTTTCTTCAGGGCTAAATATACACAGTCTGCCCACCCATTCCTCTCTTGTATTGTATCCACCACTCTTGAATAAAAACTCATCAGGTTCATAATACATGACCTCTGTCTTCTAAATCCAAATTGTTTTATCATCACTTCATTTTCTAGGTAATGCATTAATTTATCCTTCTTTAATCTTTCAAACATTTTACATACCACACTTGTTAGAGACACTGGTCTGTAGTTCATCGCCTCTTCTTGTTACTACCTTTATAAATTGGAATTATTTTTTACTCTCTTTCATTTAAGCAGGACTCTACTTTCATTTAAGGAACTCTCAGTAATACTGTGCACCACCCATGTCACCTGCTGATTGCATTCTTTCAGTATCCATCCCAACACTTTTTTGGGTCCAGGGGCCTTTCTAACATCTAGTCCCTCACACTGTTTCCACATGTCTTCCTCAGTCACCTGGATTTTCCCCGGACCCATTTTTCACTCATCTCACTTTGCCCCACAAATATCCTCTCATTGTGAATGCTAAATGAAAACTCTTATTCATCATCTCTGCCATGTCAGCCAGATCCTCACACATTTGACCATTCACCTTCTTTGTTTTTCATTTTGCTCCTCACACACCTGAAGAATAGTTTTGGTTCCTCTTTACATTTGTCCATAACATTGTTCTCATAACTTGTCCTTTCTTCTGTAGTAACCCTTACACAGTCATTTCTTGTAGTGGTGTAGTTTTGCCACATTTTTGCATTTTTCACCTCCATCTAGTCCATGCCTTCTCCCTCTCCTCCCTCACTACTTTACATATTCTTTTATAGCAGTCTTTGTGTTTTTATCTTCTTTTTGTGTTTTTATCTTTCATATCAACCTTCAGTGTGATACTTTGTCAAACACATCCTTCAACTTTAACTTCACACCTTCTGTTATACCAGTCTTTGTTATATCTTATCGTTGTGTTTCCTTTTGGTACACATCTTTTCACTCCCTTCTTATATATACCTAGTGACTAGTGCTTCCTGTTTCTGCACATCTTTTGCTGTAATAAAGGCACTCCATTCCATCTTACCAAAGTATCTCCTCGTTTATTTGAAGCTAGTTTTACCATAGCTAAATATTTCATCCTTATAATTTTCCCATCTACTTTCCTCTTCTTTTTCTTTGATATCATTGAAACCTTACCATCACACAATCACTTTTTCCTACAGGATGATTGTAGTTCATGTGTTCAACAATGTCCACTTCTCTTAATAATACCAAATTTAGTCTTTGTAGTACCTCTCCTCCTCTGTGTGTAGTGTTTTCCTTGGGCTGGCTGGCTTTCTATCTTTCTGGTTGGCTGGCTGGCTAACTAACTGACTGGTTGGATGCCTGGCTAACTGGCTGACCGGCTGGCTGGTTGGTTTTCCTGCTGACTAGCTGACTGGCTGGCTATCTGGCTGACTAGTCCACTGTGGGATGGCTGGCTGGTTGGCTGGTTGACTCCTCAAGGGTGGCTGTCCCATCTCTCAAGTGGCCACATTTTGCAGGCGTCCCCAACCCCTCCCGCCCTGAGTGAAGACACCCCCAGACAAAACCTCTAAGGGGGCCAAGGGGAAGGGAGCAGCCCAGGCCCTTTCCAATGCTGAGAGAGGTATGTCACTTCTCTGCCAAGAAGGAAAGTTTCAGCTTCATTTTGCATGTTGTTTGGGTTGCTTTATGAACATTTTTTTTTTTTAGTATATATATATTTTTTTTTATACAGTTGGTTCAGATATCCTACATGTCAATTGTTTTTGCTTTATTTATCAGTGTGTTCCTATCTTATATCTCTAGTTTTACATTGTTGTAGTTGACAGTGAGCAATTGTGTTACATCTGCACTGTTTTACTTTTATTTGTCAGCAAGCCTCTTCATCTGATACAGTTCCTGCCAGTTTGAACTCATTTTGACTCTGCAAGGGAAGTATCCATAACTCCTCATTACTTTGAGTATGAGGACAGTTTCAACTTCATCTTTATCTCTTTTGCTTTATCTTTCATTCAACAGTTTTTTAACTTAATTTGTTCGTAAATGTCGTTCCAAATCCAAAATGTTTGAAAACCGATACTATTTTCCCCACAGGAGTCATTCTAAAATAGATTAATCCATTCTCAGACTCGCATCCACCATGTCTTAGTGGGTAATGACCAACACTCCCGCTGCTAAGATGGCTGCTCCACAGCATCTCCAGCTTAGAATTTTTTTTATTCAGAAAAGCTTTGTTGAATGAACTTAGTGATACAGAACTCATCAAAAGATATTGTTTAGACCATGCTGGCTTTCTCTTTGTCACCCATGAAGTGAGGGAAGCCTTACAGAGACAGAGAGGAGCAACCCACTCGCTGCCAAAATGAAGGTGATCATAACACTTAGACATCTTGCTGCTGGGAAAAGCTACTGGAAAAATGCAGTTGTGCAGTAGTGATGGCATTGTGGGTCATCGGGAGAGCCACAGGAGGCTTGGGATTACTCCTGAGCCCCGAACCTTGTTTGTTTACATTGAGGTTCTTCAGTAGGATCACATTTAACTTATTTCAAAGATTGAATTACTGTCTTACCCTCTGTGTCTCTCCTCCAAAGGAACTATTTATAGAAACTATAAATTAGTAATAAATGGCAGCTTTTGTTACGTGTTGTAATATTTGAAATCGAGTAACTTTGTTTGAAAATCAAATTATGGTACAGTAATCAAAGCAATTAGGAGTTAAAATTTTTGTCAAAAACAGAGTTGTTCGGAGAGGGAGACATTCAGTAACTGAGGTTCCACTGTATACATTTCTTGGATTCATTTTGTCACTGAGAAGGAAGTGTACATAATGACCTCATGTCTTCCACAAGTGGTGCACTGTGTTGTCTGGTAATGCAGCAGCCAGCTGTGGACCTCATGAGTGTTATCACCCCAGAGGTACTCATGGGGCATCACAGTGCATATTTACAGTGTAAGAGCACAGAGACCTGTGGTCATAACACGCTGCTATATTCATCCCAGGCTTTGCCAGATTCTTGATAGATGACTGTGTGTGCCAGAAAAAGCTGAAACTGTTGCTTATCTTAGCTTTTATTATACATCATTCATTTGAGAGAAGCACAGAGTGAGTGTCCCAGCAACATAATACATATTCCTTGTAACTAAAGGAATCTATACACAAGAATGAAATTACCTCATCTACCACTGACATGTTGGGATTGAAGGGTAAAATAAAGTGTGAGGTGGTATCAAAGCCCCAAGACTAGTTCCATAGTACACCAACAGGTGGCTGTACAGGGATGCATGTCTGATGGGACTGGACAGTGACAGTTATCAAGCAGTCTGCCAATTGGTATCTTTCTGTGAACTTTGTGAGCCATGTCACATGAGTTTTGTGGCCTCATGCTGAACTTCATATTTCATCATGAACTGCAAACAAGAGCAGAGTTAACACCAAATTGTGTGTCAAATTCAGCAGAGACCTTTGACATGATTTAGCACATGTGTGGCAAGGAAGCAGTGAGTTATGTGAGGTGCGTCAAGTGCCATGTATTCTTCAAGAGCAGGGGAATATCTCTGGAAGATGACAAGAGGTCAGGATGATATTCCGTGAGCTCAGCCACTGAAAACATGGAAACGGTTGAGTGACGTGCAAGAGAATTGTTGGAGATCAGCGAAGGGAGTTGGTGTCAGGGTTGGTGCATCATACAGAACAGCTGAGGCAATCCCCATGTTTGATTTGAATATGACCACATAGCTGAAAAATTTGTGCCCAGGCTTCTGATCTCCAAACAGAAGGTGCCCCAGATGACCCAACCTTCACATTGAGGGTCTCCACTGGGGACAAGACCTGGATCCACACTTCATTTGTAACTTCTTCCTCTTCCTAAAGATAAAGGAAGTTGTGGGTGAAAAGGATGCCATCTTGACACCATGAAACGAGAAAGGATGGATCTAAGTTTGAAAAGTCAGACTTAAAAGGGAGATAGGAAGGAATTGGTTTTCAGATGGAGTGGTGGATGAATGGAATAGACTCAGTAATCAGGTTGTTAGTGTTGGTTCTTTAGGATTTTTAAAAGAAGATTTATGGATGGGGATGGTAGATGGAAATAGGTAGGTATATTTTGTGCAGGGACTGCCACGGGTAAGCCTGATGACTTCTGGCAGCCTTTCTGATTTCCGTATGTTGTTATGCTGTGTTCCATGGAAGAGGTTGAGCCCGAGTCACAGAAGGTGCTTAACATGCTTTGAGAACAAGACTTACTGAACACGTGTGAGCAGTGACAGCAGGACTGGGACCACTTTATTGGTGGTGAAGGTGACTGTTTTGAAGGAGTGATGCCCAAACTTAATACATGGATAAGTCTTGTAACATTTTGATATCAGTCGTCTTGTATTCTAAATCTATCAGTTAGTATTGCAGTGCCATACATTGTACATGTTCCTCCACACTCATCTCTTTTCCTGCACAGAGTAGTGATGTGTGGAGTAGGATGGGGGTTTTGAGAGAATAGTTAATGACATCATCATCTGTTCTGCTGTAATAATCTGAAATACAGTAAGGTGGTGTGGACAAATGGTAACAATGAAAGTGAATGAGTTTGTAAATGTTTATGGTTTCTCCAAATGTTGGTGCCACAAATTCCAGTGAATTTCATGTGAAATAAATTATTGGTATGTGGACTAATAAACTGCTTTTTATGAGGAGTTCCACAAAGACCAAGATCTGGGAATGTGATCTTTGGAGGAAGTTGTCTGATCTTTTTTACTACTCTGGGCAAGTTTGTATGAATGAAATGAAGGAATGCTAGAGGGAGCCAGCCAGTGAGGTGGATACTTGCTCTCAGTGGGTGAGTACTGGGGGAGAGATGACAGGGAAGGCTCTCACCACACTATTTTACAACAACAGAACAAGTGGAGATGAATAGGCAAGATGCAAGCATGGAGGCACAGTTTCAGAGAACAATACGAGGGACCCATCAGGTCCATAAGCCTTCTGAGGGCAGCAAGGGCATGGAAAACATCACTGGGAAGGATCTTAATGGGTAGCATGAAGTAGTTGGAGGGTAGAGGAGAGGGAGGAACAAGCCCTGGATCTTAATGGGTAGCACGAAGTAATTGCTGCTGTTGCTCTTTGGGCCAATCACAGTGTTTCCTGCCTCTGGTCTCATCTTGAGTACCAGTTCACTCCTTCCTGATTTCAGTGCTGCCAATGCCCATCTTCACTACCCACAGCACAGTGCTACTAACGTCATCCCCCCTTTGTAACGTAGTTTTAGGAACATGAGCACGTTGAAGTTGTTAACTTTCAAAATCAAATGTAGTTATTTTAATTAAAACAGTACTTTTCATTAGTGAAGAGACAGGATAAACATTGAATTAGAAGTTTTTGAAGATGTTTCTAAGTTTTCTAAGATCAAGATTAAAAATAAAGATTTGGATTTTTCATTTTTTTTTACTTAAAATATCAATATTGTTATCACTAGTATCAGAATCTTGGATTTATAGATTTATTGGTTATCAGTTATCGGCACTAAATCTATCACCAGTTACTGAATTATCAGTTATCACTGATAACATTATCATCATTGATTTATCATTTATTGTGATAAGTTTTTCATTATCACCGCCAGCTATGCAATTGAGTGATTGCTTTATAAGGTTTACCACTGTTTCTTTATAGCAGATATATAGTACTGTGCCTTCACTTGATGATGCAGGTAATGCAAACTTGAAAAGTCAGTAAACAAGTAATGTAATGAAGGTTGGGAACCAATGGTTTAGGACAAGAGAAAGAGTGAGGGTTGTATGTCTCCATAGCACATACTATCACCTTTGTTATGCACTCAGCACACAGAGATGGGTACCCTATGACACAGAAACAGTAGTCATTCCAAGGCAAATCAGCATAATACCTACTCAGCTCCAGTAGGGGCAAAATGACAAAGGCACCTCCACTTTGGGGAATCTTGGGGACAGATTGGAAGGATAGGACAAGATGCAGATTGTGATTGGAGGAGCCCAATGGAGATGATAGGATGATAGCATAAGCAGAAGGGTTAGAGGTGAGGAAAAGGTCAAGAATATTGGGCATATCTCCAAGACAATCAGGAATACAAGTAGAGTGTTGTACCAGTTGCTCTAGGTCATGGAGGATAGTAGAGTTAAAGGCTAGTTCACCAAGATGGTCAGTGAAGGGAGAGGAAAGGCAAAATTAGTAATGACCATTGAAGTCTCCAAGAATGGAGATCTCTGCAAAAGGGAAGAGAGTCAGAATGTGCTCACTTTAGAAGTTAAGTAGTCAAAGAATTTTTCTAGCAAGAGGAGCTTCTTGTAGGTGAGAGGTATACAGCACAGATAAATTTTGTTTGAGAGTGACTGTAGTCATAGCCAGACAGTGAAAAATCCAGAAGATTCAAGAGTGTGGGCACAAGAGCAATTTAAGTTGTTGTATGCATAGTTGCAACATCCAGCTTTGGGCAGAAAATGAGGATAGAGAAAGTAGGGGGGAACAAAGAAGGGGGTACTGTCAGTTGCCTCAGACACCTGTGTTTTGGGGAGGAAAAGATGAAGTTTAGTAGAGAGGTTGTGTTCTACAGATTGAAAAGAAGATGTAAGGCCACAAATGTTGCAGAAGTTATTGAAGAAAAAGTTGAGGGTGGTGTCAAGACACTCACCAGAAGAGCAGTCTGATCTGGGGACATTTGTCCTGGGGACTCCGAGGCTGGTGTAGGAGTCGCCATGATAATTTTGAATTTTGAGTGAAGGGTGTGCATGTATTAGGTGCATGTAGAGTTGTGTGAAAGGACAGAATTTTTAAAAGGCAGGTTGTGAAATGTACAGTGAGGTCACAGCTGGCTGTTCCATCTCTTTTGTCTTTCCTTTTTGGAACAGCTTTGTGGTGTGAAGGGATAGAGTGAAGATAAAAAGATTTGTCCATCTGTATACCAGGCCAAAAATCTGACACAGGATGGTCTAAACAAAGCCCCACACACACATGCACACATCATTCACACTCTTAACCCTGTTGGTCCCTGGAAGAAAGGGTTATTCTTGTGGGCCACCGTGCTACACCCTAAGACCAGAGTAAAAAAGATAAATGAATGAAAAGCGATAGTTGTTAGTACGGTGATGGTCAGAAGTCAAGCTTCCTGTGCCTTGACATTTCCTTCAGTCTGGAGTTCTCTACTGACAGTCTCCTCACAAAGCCTGGGAATAGATGGGTCCTTAGACTTGAGACTAGAGGAAAACACACAATCAGGAAAGTGAGTGCAAGAGGACACTCAGCTAATGACCTCAGCTGTACAAAGATGACCAGTGTGCAGGACTCTCTTGTCATCACACAGCCTCTGCTCACACTGGCTGCCTGTGGGACTGCTGCCTCATTTACAAACACCCACTATATTTGATTTTTGACCTCTTGTTTTATTTATTTATTTGTTTGGATTTTAATGCATTTATTTATCTTTATTATTATTGTTATTATCATTATTATTATTGTTGTTGTTGTTGATGTTGTTGTTGTTGTTGTTGTTGTTGTTGTTATTTTATTTTATTTATTTCATTTACTGGGTTTGTTAGTGTGTCTGTTGCTAGCAGTGCTAGTAGTTCCTTTTATGGTTATTTGATTGATTTTCTTCTCCTGACCTCTGCTTTTCCTTATTATTTCATGGTTCCATTTAGATTTGCAGTTATAGGAGTATTATTTGTAACAATAATGGTGATAATGAAAATAGTTATGATAGAGAGTCCCAATTAATGACCATAACAAGCTCTCTGTTATAAATATTTCTTGCCATTAATAAAAAAAATAAAGTGTGCATTATTTTTTGTTTGTTATTCATAATTGCATTGAAACTAGGACACACAGAATGTACACCAGGATACACACAAATGCTTACAGTGAGTGAGTCAGTCAGTCAGTGTTTGATGCAGGAGTACCAAAGTGAAATATCAGCAAAATAAGTCATGTACAATAATACACAGTGCACAATAGATAATACATGCTACATAATGAAATGATACATAACACTAAATACATATAAAAATACATAATACAAAAGACAATACATAAACAATACATAATACATAATAAATATAAGTGACACTGTAGTGCATATCTACCTTCAGCCCAAACTAAACAACAACACTATCAGTACAAGATACCTAATTAAATAAAGGATACCTAATTAACACACCGGGTCCAATAGAGGGTACCTAATTAACACACTGGGTCCAATAGAGGGTACCTAATTAACACACTGGGTCCAATAGAGGGTACCTAATTGACACACCAGGTCCAATAGAGGGTACCTAATTAACACACCTGATCCAATAGAGTAGTGGTTTCCAACCTGTGGGGCGCACCCCCCTAAGGGGGCACGAAGGGCTGCCAGGGGGGGCGTAAGCACTTCATAAAGTGGAAAAATTACTTAGTAGATGATTATATATCAACATTATTGATTTTGATGGAATACATAATTGGTTAAGTATTGAGAAAACATTTCAGATATGAATTATGAAATGTTATTGTCTAAATACAATTATAAATTATTTCAAATGCTACTAAGTAACTAAGGAATTAAACAACTATAAAAGATAGAGAGAGAAACGTGCTGTAAATATAAATATTGTAATGATTACCAGAAACAACGCATCGTTTGTATGGTTCCCATTCGGTTCACGTCTCGGACATGTCAGTACTCCAGCTTTGGGAGTTGGCTGTGTGGCCACACCGCCACAGTAGTATGAGGGTGCGGTGGTAAGACGGTAGCTCTGTGACCGTTCTGGATGTAACAAGTGCCTCGTAAATATAACTGTTAATTGCAAAATTACAAAGCTAAGGAATAGTTTTGAGCGTGTGTGTTTGTTTATTTCACTAAAATTTTGAAATATGGAAAAGTATTTGATTAAAGGCAAAAGGAAAGAAACTGAAAGTGAACCTCACTCCAGTAAATGTGATGAAAGTAGCAGGCATACGAAAACCAGAAAGTATGACGACAGCTATCTCTCGCTTGGATTTACATCTACGGTTGTTAGTGGAACGGAGAGACTTCAATGTGTGTTGTGTTTAAATATTTTGGCCATGGACAGCATGAAACCAAGCAAATTGAAGCACCACCTTGAAACACAGCATCCTGAACATGTTGGCAAATCTCTGGAATTTTTTAAAAGGAGACTTGATGAATTTAATAAACAGAGGCGGGCTTTCACGAAGACATCTACCACAGCTGCAAGTGCTTTGCTTGCTTCTTATAAAGTTTCCTACATAAGTGCAAGATGCAAAAAAGCTCACAACATAGCAGAAACCTGGGTATTACCCGCTGCTATTGACATGGTGGAAATAATGCTCGATGAACAAAGTGCCAACAAGTTACGCAGCATTCCTCTTGCAGATAATACAGTTGGCAGAAGAATTTCAGACATTAGTGATGATTTATGTGATCAGTTGACAGATGTACTTAAATATTTGCATTTTGGGTTGCAAATAGATGAGGCTACTGATGTAGTGAAAGATGCTCATTTAATAACTTATGTGTGCTATATATCTGCCAATGAAATTAAGGAAGATCTGTTGTTTTGTAAACCTATTGTTGGTAGAGCCACAGCTGTAAAAGTGTTCAACATGATTGACAATTTTTTCAATGAACATGGAATAAGCTGGGAAAATTGTGTTGGACTGTGCACTGATGGAGCCCAGTCAATGGCAGGACGACATGCTGGACTGAAAGCTTTGGTGAGGGAAAAGGCTCCACACACTTCATGGACGCACTGCATGCTTCATAGACAGGCACTTGCATCAGGCAGTATGAATGAAGAGTTAGGTAATTTGCTCAAAGATGTTGTCAGGGTTGTAAATTACATAAAGAACAGTCCATTGAAAGGAAGACTGCACAGTTATGTAAAGATTTTGGTGCTGAACACACTGCTCTACTATATTACTGTGAATCACGCTGGCTATCCCGTGGAAAGTACTCCATAGAGTGTATGAACTTAGAAATGAAATTGCTACATTCATTTGTGAAAATAAAACCAAAGATGGAGACTTTTTCACAGATTATTATTTCATTAAAAAACTTGCTTACATGGTTGATATCTTTGAGAAACTTAACCAACTGAATCAGTCTATGCAGGGGCTCCACATGAATATTTTCGCACAGAGTGACAAAATACGTGCATTTATGAAGAAAATTGAGTTATGGAAAAGGAATGTAGAAAATAACAGTTTTGACATGTTACCAAACTTGCAAGAGTTTCTCAAACATACTAGCGTACTAGGTGGAAATGAATTGTTTGCTGAGCACTCTCCTGGGGAAGTGCTCATTTTACTTTAAAGATGTAGACACAAGTGATTACGAATGGATAAGAAACCCATTTGGTGATAACTCTACAAGCACACTGTCTACAGCTGACCAGGAGCAACTTATTGATTTGTCATGTGACGGTTTGCTGAAACTTGTGTTTGATGCAGGGCCTTTGGAAAAATTTTGGTTGCAAGTTAAAGATGAGTACCCTTCCTTGTCAACTAAAGCCATTGGCATTTTATTACGTTTTGTGACATCATACTTGTGTGAATCAGGATTTAGTTCAGTTGCTGTCCTCAAAACAAAATACCGTTCTCGCTCAGTAATAGAAAAGGAATTATGGGTCTCAGTTTCATCACATTCTCCGAGATTTGAGAAACTCTGCTCAGAGAAGCAAGCGCAACCATCACACTAGTAAAGGTAAGCCTATACATTCAGTCATACATAATTATATATTGTATAATTTTTTTTTATTGCTGATTTGTGCCGACTATGACAGTAAATAGCAGTATTTAAACCAGAGTGGAGGGGGCGCAGGGAACTTGTCATTTAACGAAGGGGGGCAAGAATTCAAAAAGGTTGGAAACCACTGCAATAGAGGGTACCTAATTAACACACCAGGTCTAAGTTAAAGCCTTACCACACCTGTACTATCCTCAGGTGCAGCCAGCAAGGAGGCAAGCGGCTCATCTGTCGGTGTGCGCCTACCATACCCACAGCCACACCAACGGAGGGCCAACGACACCCAAGTCTAGCCGCAGGAACAAATGTAGTAGGTGGTGTGGGTGGGAGGTGCAGCTGAGAGTGGTGGTGTGACGAGTGTGGAGGCTTAAGGCTTATAGGTGATGTAAGAGATTAGCTAAGATGTGGCTGGTGCAAAACAGTGTTGAGGTGGTAGGTGGTGTGGCTGGGTGGTGTTGCCAGGGTGGGGGGGGGTGATGCTGTGGCAGGGAGTGATGGGATGGTAATGGAGTGCTGTGATGGAGTGTTAAGCAAAAGTGCACTCATGTTTATTCATTGACTAAAGGTGATGCTGGGAATGTGGGAGGAGGACCCCTTAGGGAACAGTAAGAGAGAGAGAGAGAGAGAGAGAGAGAGAGAGAGAGAGAGAGAGAGAGAGATAATGTAAAATCATTTGTCATTTCATGTGATTTCTTGTGATTTATGACTGCAAATTTTACACCTAAGAATTATAAAAAAGGAAAATCATGAATCTTGAGAAATGCATTGAAAAGGAAAAAAAATACAGATTACAGTTCATTGCAGTGCAGAAGTTTTGATGTATAAATATTTCTGAACATTCAACAATTATCTTCAAATATTTTCTTAATATTTTAATGTTTGATGACGTATGACCCTTGCTGTGGTGCCTTGAAAGCAATTAGTCAATTCACTCGTTCATAAATTGCAACCCATCTTTTTATACTGTGCCACCTTTCACTATATAGAGGACAGACAGCCATCACCACCACACATCTGCTCCTTTCTCCCTGCAGGTGTGGTGACAAGTAGTGAGGTCACCACTGAATCTGACACACCTGCTGAGCCTGACCTGGTGTCTTTCTGTGCTACCCTGGGCAACAACTGAGCCCTGCGAGTCCCTACCCTCTTCAAGCCAGGTCAGTCATGGTCAGGGGAAGCTCAAAAAATATTTCAGAACAGTGCAGGGATTATCTCCAACACAAATGGAGACCTGCAAAATGTACCTGTCTCCCTCTATATACCAGACAGGCAATCCCTCATAGGGTGGCCCAGGCAAAGCACTACACTCTCATACACGCATCATTCATACTCTTAGTTCTGTCACCTCCTGGTGGTTAGCAGTCATCTCGTAGACCACTCTGCTACACCCCAGGAACTTAGGCATAGCACATCAGGTCATATACTTGGAAAATAAAGTGAAAATACTTGCTCCTGACAAGCTTACAAAACCAACAGTGCACTTGTGAACTCCTCCTAAACTAAGGAGATAAAACACTGTTATATTAGGTGCCTAAGATTGAAAAGTAGATAGACTAAAGCACTTACTGTTTTGTGCCAGTTAGTGTGGAGTTAACACTTGGAGATTGAGAAAAGTACAAGGGGAAGAGACAGTTCACTTCTTAGCCTGGTCTGAGTGTACCATTGCAGGTGTTAGGCTGGCATGTATATGGATGGACAGGAGAGACAAAGCAGCAGGAATATGGCTAGATTTAAAAACCGTGAGGATTAAGATTGTTTTCAAATTGAGTGGTAATTGAATGATAATGAGGTTGTTAATGCCAAGTAAATAGTGAGTTTCAAAAGATTACACAAATTTATGAACCAGGGTGATTGATCAAAATAGGTAGGCATGTTCAGGGACTGACTGCCCTATGTAGGGCTGATGGCTTCTTGCAGCTTTTGTTGTTTTTGTGCTCTTATGTTCTTATAAGGGAATAAAGTCTTAATGAGTAATGATGGAAGAAAAAGACAAGGTTAGTCATCAGGACCAATAAACTGGCATTGGCACTGGTGGCTCTTGGTTTGCATAAGTTGTTTTACATTAATTAGTTTAATGTGACTTAAAATATAATAAATTAAGCCCTTTCACTGCATTAAGCAACAATTTGCAGCACTAAGAAGTATGTATGAAATCTTTATAAGCATGTGCAAAAAAGAAGAGCATGAAAAAGAATAGATTTTGCAATTTTTGGTGTAGTGTAGTGTAGTGTTTGGGGTAGATCAGCAACAGACATGCCAGAGTGCTGAGTGACTGAGGAAAGATTTGACAGACAGCAGGGAAAGGGTTCATTGAATTTACGTGATCTTTTCACCTCGGCACGACCCGTCGCTGTGCTTACATAAATATTAAGGAAATTTGTTTCCTCTTTTTTTTCTGCATTTTTGTTGTTTCAGCTTTTACATTTAAGGTTGGGGTTAATAAACAAAGATAAACCATATGAATTAGCATTGTTCAATTATAGGTTAGGTTAGGTAAGGTTATCACAGTGAAAGGGTTAAAAGAAATCCATCCATCCATACATATGTTCCCTTATTTACCCATATGTTTGCACCCCAAGCTGACTAACTACCACCCTGCCCACCAGACGGGGACTACCAGACTGTGGCTGACATGGTGGGTGGCAGTCACTCCATTACAGAGTCAACTACCAGTCACGAGGAAAGTTTGGACGAGGCCAGAAGTGCGTCATCCCACCGCAGGTCACGGGGACAGGAACTGCAGGCCAGGCAGGGTCACCGTCCCTCCCACGGCGACCCGGATTATAGCTATGCTCACCCTGTGAAGAAGCAGTACCTTCCCCCACCCCTCCACTGTCCTCCACTGACAGCAGCAGGTGTATGAGTTAGTGATAGTGAGGTCACTGACAGACAGACTCGCCAAATTGTTCATTAGTAAAAGTTCCATGGCCACTAAGTTTGTAATCTGCTTCTGTGTTTGTATCTTTCCAGCCTTTTTATTCATTGATGTACACTTTTGCCTTTCACTGCTTCCTCCTGTAATCCATTCTATATCTTTATATATTTACATGGAAAGATATGTTTGCATTATTCTCTCTCTCTCTCTCTCTCTCTCTCTCTCTCTCTCTCTCTCTCTCTCTCTCTCTCTCTCTCTCTCTCTCTCTCTCTCTCTCTCTCTCTCTCTCTCTCTCTAATATTGAGATTCATCTCTTGTCCATAACAAAAGGGCATTTCTGTCTGGTTCCTCAGGTTGGTTGACTAACCCTAAAGCTGCAGGGGTTTTCACACATTTCTCCATTCCATATGTCTCTACTCCTTTGTGGAAAGATGTATGTTATTTAGGCAGCTCTCTTCTGTCCAAGTTTCTTTTCATCTTTATCATCATGTGTCAAGTCATCCAGTTCTGGCACTATCTTAGTGGCTGTTCTTTGTATTCTTTCCAATCTCTACATGAAACATCACCGAATTAATTAAGCTTAGCAGAAATTATGTGATGTGCCCTACTGATGCTGGTGTGAAGGCGAGGTGTTTGTAGTGAGCCGTGTGATGCCTTCCCCAGTGCTGAATATGGAGAGAGCAGCCAGGCGACAACATACACTGAAGTTTTCTGAAGAGGAGTGCAACCACCCCTCCATCAAGCAAGGTTACTGTATGGGACAGCCTGTACAGTGTGGATGGATGGATGGATATTGGGATGCATGTACAGGTGGGATATACTGTATGTTCATGTGTGGTTCAAATTCACAAATAGTATTAAGAAATTGATAGATGCTCTCACACACTGGTTGGTCTACAGTATGTACAAAATATTGTCAGCTGCAAGACCTTCTTTTTTGGCCATTTCCTTACAGTTAGGGCTTGGCACCATGTACAAGTTTCTGTCCCTTGCATCTTCCTCAGTGCCTCCCATCCTTTGTAGCTCTGCCACGTTTCCATACCTCCATTTCACTGTCTTTCCCTCCATCTTCTTCCCTTGACTGTCTTTTTTTCAAGCTCTTTCAATCAGATCCTGGTCTTCTCTTCTTACTGTATGTTCATGCATGCTTCAAAATTCACAGCATGATAGCCACAAGCATGGTAACACTAGTGGTGACTGATGCTCTCACTCCCTGATTGGTGGACAGTAATTGCAAGATATTGTTAACTGCAAGACCACAGGTGAATGAAAACAATTCAGATGAAGAGAACAAAACCATTATATTACTTACAGAGAAACTAGGAACGGACTGGCTTCTTCCTTCTTGCACCTTTCCCAAGACATGAAGGAGACAGATCAGCAAGTTCCATGAGTGTCTGTGGCTTTGAATCATTTCATTCCTCCCTGATACCTGTCTGAAGTTTTGTAGTGTCCAGGCTGCCCTCCTCTGCCTGTGCCTCTCAGTGATCGGTTAAAGATCAGGGGAATGGGGTGGCCAGTGCTCTTATGAGTCCAGCAGGCAGTTGTGATTTTTTGGTGTGTGTGACAATGCACATTTCAAATGGCCCAAGGAACAAGTCATGCAAAAACTCTAAATGATTGTTTTGATTTTTTTTTTTTTTTCATTTCTAGTTGAAAACACTGAATTTCCTACACCATAATTAACTAAAGGAATCATTCCTTGTCCATGGCACACATGTTTGCCATGACTACAGGACACAGACACAGTGGTCCAAGACACTTGTTGCCAGCTTGTCATACCCATTGTAGTTATTTCCTGGCAGGTGTACCAAAGCTTTTGATGTGTACAGGTAGTGAGGGATTTTTTGGGAGAATGGCATCTGTGAAAGTGAGGGAGGGATGTTGTGTAGGCAGCGGTGGGCCACTCTGGTAGACACGTGTGTGTGGGTGTTTTGTTCTCACAGTCCTCCTGCTGTTATTTGAGGATGGGCATCCTCTCAATGTTTCATAACATTTAGTATGCATCCTGATGCCTTGTGCCCTCACTCTGGCCTCTTCTTGTGTTAGTGTCCCCTCCCCAACACTTTGTCAGCCACTTCTGCACACATCTCCTAACACCTGTAATCCTTGCTGTTCCCTCCACTGCAGTCTGTCTTGTGTAAAGTCACAGTACTCCAGTGTGCCCTTCAGTTAATTCTTTTCTGCCATCCATTGCAAAGATAATGTAATCCATACCAGTGCACATCTGTTTAAATTATTGGAAAGAAATGAGATGATGCTTTTCAAAATGCTTTATCTTTAAATTGAGAGATGAGTGTTGGTCAGTGGTTCTGGTGGATGGCCTCAACTTTGAGTGAGTTGCTGGATGCATGACACTGCTCTCAACAGTCACCAGGCTGCCACTGAGCAAACTTTTACAATTCTGTCATGAAGCACCAAACATTATTTTGGCACTTGCCATTTGTATTCCTGTATTGTTTTGATTGCAACTCCTACCCTTGTGATTTTGCCTGTGTTAAGTAGTTTTTTTCTCTCTTCTTCTCTCCATTTGCATAAAGATCATATATGAATTCTAAAACATGAAAAATAACAATAATACTCATAATGCAGTGGGAAGTGGACTGGCGCTGGTCCCTGTGTTGCACCGTCATCCAGACCAGCTGTCACCTGGCAGTACAGGCAGTGCCACGTAGTGTATCACTCAGCCTGTTATGTACTGCCCTTGGCACAGTGTGTGATATCAGACTGGCAAGTATGGGTCTTGTCACCACTCAGTGCTGCTACTGTGTCACCCCTCTCTCTGTGGTCATGGGTTTGCTGTGGGTAGTTCACTAAGTAGTGGCAGGGATGTGGAAACACTTGGTGACTACAGCTTATCTCCTATGTTTACTAAATGTGCAATATGACACTCCCATACAATATCGCTATGGAACGTGTCACTTATGCTGCAGCCACTAAGAAACTGTTGCTCTGCACCACCCAAGCACACTGACTGTGGCAAGGTTAAAACTTGACAAAATGATAACTGTATTATTCCCCAACACTTATTGAAGCCACCACCGTCTGGCCTGTTTACTGACCTGTGTAGTCATTGTGTGGCCAGGACAGGCTGGCTGAAATGCTGCTGCAGTGTGATGGCATGCATCCCCCCACAGGAGCAGTGGAGCTCTCCCACCACCATATGCAAAAAAAGGATTAAAATACATAAATATTTTACACTCCATTGACTTGGCAGGAGGTGCATTAGATTTAAGCATTCAGTGCTGTTCAGGTTAGAATCCCCAGCAAAAGTTGCTTTATTTCTACCAAAAACTATTAGATAATGTAGAATACATGATTATTGTAAGTTGTATATTCAGAAACATTATAGTCAAGTAAGGGCTTCAGTAGAAATATGTAAGTTTAGCTACACTTTTCAAAACAAGACAGGCAATGCACTGACCAGTGACAGCATCGGTCAGTGGCCATGTTACCATGTTCTTGTTTCCTCAGCTGGCAAAACTATTATTACAGACTTAGTGAAGCAGTGTCACATGATAGTCCCCTGCCAGGTAACCTACATTATTGCTTCCCCCCTACAGCAGGAGTGGAGCCTCTGGAGCAGCTGATGGCTGACCTGGAGCTGGAGAAGATGGTTCAGGATGCCAGCAAGACAGCTCTTTGACACTTCCAGTAGTGGTAGAAGCCTCCCATCACCACCCTCACTCCTCTGCCACTGCTGACCACAACACTGAGGCTGTATTCTTCAGGACCTGATTGTTGCTTGGACTTGAGGCTTCCCTGCTTGGTAACATTACTCTTAAACACTGTGGGCTTTCACTGCAACAATCTCCAAGGTTTACAGAAATGATTAGTCAGGTTCCCCCTGGATATTTTTCTCACTAGTGGAAAATCCTTTTTTAAAGTATCATTAGAATCATGAAAATCCAATAACTTCTACTTCATCCAGTTAAGTGTTATTAAGATACAACACCAAAGTGTTTGAGAATACAGAGCCACAGTTGGCTTATTGCTTTGATCTGTGGCTGAGTGTGTGAACTGGTGTCCTGAGTTCTGCATCAGGCTGTTGGTGGTTCACAGAGGTGGCAGCTGCTGGGTGATGAAGGTTGAGGCTTCCAGCCGTGCATACACCCCTCAGCTTCATGCAGGGAGGTGCACTATGGTGTTCTTGTCAAGCTTGCTTACACAAGTTGCTGTTGTTGTGTCCACACTTGCCTCATACAAGTAATAAGTGATTCTCAGTGAGTGTTGTGTTGTGGTGGTGCAAGATGCTGCTGAGGCTGGAGTTTTGTCCCATTGTGTTGTTGGTTGGTTAACTTCCAAAGTAGAGCACTTTCTGACTCTCTTCCCTTTTGCAGAGACCTGCATTCTCGGAGTCTTCAGTGTTCACCACCAGCTTTGGCTTTCCTCTCCCTTCACTGACCATCCTGGCAAACTGGCCTTTAATTAACTTTGATATCCTCCATGACCAAGAGCAGTCGGTGCAACACCCTTCTTGTATTCCTGACCATCTTGGAGATACGCCCAACATTCTTGACCTCTAATCCTTATGCTGTCACCTTATTTCCTCCATTGGGCTCCTCTGATCACAATCTCATATCTGTATCTTGTCCTGTCACTCCACTCCCTCCTTAGGATCCCCCTAAGTGAAAGTGGCTCTGGCATTTTGCCTCTGCTAATCAGAGGGAGCTGAGGAGCTATTACCATCCCTGTGTGCTGAGCACATAACAGAGGTGATAGTGTCTGGCATGGAGGCCTCCTCCATAGGAGGAGGCAGTAGACACCTGCCGAAACGATAATTACTCCCAGTGAGGTCTAAAGCACTGTTCAGGGGGTGCTGTGAACTTATCATTAAACCCAGCTGTGACCTCACTGAACGTTTCCCTTTGTGTCTCACAACACAAGGGGGTAGTCACAGCCTGCCCTCTAAAGACAACTCTCTTCCTCCACACAAAACTACAAGCACCTAATAACACACACACCCTTCACTCAAAAAATTTTAAAATCATGGCGACTCCTACACCAGCCTCGGAGTCCCCATCTGGGGAGGGGACCATAAATGTCCCCAGGTCGGACTGCCTTTCCGTCGACGACCCTAAGTGTCTTGACACCCCCCTCAACTTTTTCTTCATTAACTTCTGTAACATTCGCGGTCTAAGATCTAATTTTCAATCTGTAGAACACCACCTCTCCTCTTCTAAACCTCATCTTCTTTTCCTCACTGAAACTCAGGTGTCTGAGGCAACTGACAGTAGCCCCTTTTCTGTTCCCTCCTACTTTCTCTATCCTCATTTTCGATCCAAAGCTGGATGCTGCGTTTATGTGCGCAATGACTTAACCTGCTTTCGTGCCCACGCTCTTGAATCTTCCGAGTTTTCCACCATCTGGCTACGACTACAGAGTCATTCTCATACTAAATTTATCTGTGCTGTATACCTCTCTCCTAACTCCTCTGACTATAAGAAATTCTTTGACTACTTAACTTCCAAAGTGGAGCACATTCTGACCCTCTTCCCTTTTGCAGAGATCTCCATTCTTGGAGACTTCAATGTTCACCACCAGCTTTGGCTTTCCTCTCCCTTCACTGACCATCCTGGTGAACTAGCCTACAACTTTGCTATCCTCCATGACCTAGAGCAATTGGTGCAACACCCTACTCGTATTCCTGACCGTCTTGGAGATACGCCCAACATTCTTGACCTTTTCCTGACCTCTAATCCTTCTGCTTATGCTGTCACCCTTTCTTCTCCGTTGGGCTCCTCCGATCACAATCTCATATCTTTATCTTGTCCTATCACTCCAATCCCTCCTCAGGATCCCCCTAAGCGAAGGTGCCTCTGGCGTTTTGCCTCTGCTAGTTGGGGGGACCTGAGGCGGTATTTTTCTGATTTTCCTTGGAATGACTACTGCTTCCGTGTCAGAGACCCGTCTTTGTGTGCTGAGCGCATAACAGAGGTGATAGTGTCTGGCATGGAGGCGTACATTCCTCACTCTTTTTCTCGTCCTAAACCTTCTAAACCTTGGTTTAACACAGCTTGTTCTCGTGCTATACATGATAGAGAGGTGGCCCACAAAAGGTACTTAAGCCTTCCTTCACCAGAATCTCATGCACTTTATATTTCTGCCCGGAACCATGCCAAGTCTGTTCTCCAACTAGCCAAAAACTCCTTCATTAACAGAAAATGTCAAAACCTTTCAAGATCTAACTCCCCTCGTGATTTCTGGCATCTAGCCAAAAATATCTCCAATAACTTTGCTTCTTCTTCTTTCCCTCCTCTACTTCAACCAGATGGCACCACTGCTATCACATCTATTTCTAAAGCTGAACTCTTTGCTCAAACCTTTGCTAAAAACTCTACCTTGGACGATTCTGGGCTTGTTCCTCCCTCTCCTCCACCCTCTGACTACTTCATGCCTCGTATTAAAATTCTTCGTAATGATGTTTTCCATGCCCTCGCTGGCCTAAACCCTCAGAAGGCTTATGGACCTGATGGGGTCCCTCCTATTGTTCTCCGAAACTGTGCCTCCGTGCTTGCACCTTGCCTAGTCAAACTCTTTCAGCTCTGTCTGTCAACATCTACCTTTCCTTCTTGCTGGAAGTTTGCCTACATTCAACCTGTTCCTAAAAAGGGTGACCACTCTAATCCCTCAAACTACCGTCCTATTGCTTTAATTTCCTGCTTATCTAAAGTTTTTGAATCTATCCTCAACAGGAAGATTCTTAAACATCTATCACTTCACAACCTTCTATCTGATCGCCAGTATGGGTTCCGTCAAGGCCGCTCTACTGGTGATCTTCTGGCTTTCCTTACTGAGTCATGGTCATCCTCTTTTAGAGACTTTGGTGAAACTTTTGCTGTTGCCTTGGACATATCAAAAGCCTTTGATAGAGTCTGGCACAAAGCTTTGATTTCCAAACTACCCTCCTACGGTTTCTATCCTTCTCTCTGTAACTTCATCTCAAGTTTCCTTTCTGACCGTTCTATTGCTGCTGTGGTAGACGGTCACTGTTCTTCTCCTAAATCTATTAACAGTGGTGTTCCTCAGGGTTCTGTCCTGTCACCCACTCTCTTCTTATTATTCATTAATGATCTTCTAAACCAAACTTCTTGTCCTATCCACTCCTATGCTGATGATACCACCCTGCACTTTTCCACGTCTTTTCATAGACGTCCAACCCTTCAGGAGGTAAACATATCACGCAGGGAAGCCACAGAACGCCTGACTTCTGATCTTTCTAAAATTTCTGATTGGGGCAGAGCAAACTTGGTATTGTTCAATGCCTCAAAAACTCAATTCCTCCATCTATCAACTCGACACAATCTTCCAGACAACTATCCCCTCTTCTTCAATGACACTCAACTATCCCCCTCTTCTACACTGAACATCCTTGGTCTGTCCTTTACTTATAATCTGAACTGGAAACTTCACATCTCATCTCTAGCTAAAACAGCTTCTATGAAGTTAGGTGTTCTGAGACGTCTCCGCCAGTTTTTCTCACCCCCCCAGCTGCTAACTCTGTACAAGGGCCTTATCCGTCCATGTATGGAGTATGCTTCACATGTCTGGGGAGGTTCCACTCATACTGCTGTTCTAGACAGGGTGGAATCAAAAGCTTTTCGTCTCATCAACTCCTCTCCTCTAACTGACTGTCTTCAGCCTCTCTCTCACCGCCGCAATGTTGCATCTCTAGCTGTCTTCTACCGCTATTTTCATGCTAACTGCTCTTCTGATCTTGCTAACTGCATGCCTCCCCTCCTTCCGCGGCCTCGCTGCACAAGACTTTCATCTTTCTCTCACTCCTATTCTGTCCACCTCTCTAATGCAAGAGTTAACCAGTATTCTCAATCATTCATCCCTTTCTCTGGTAAACTCTGGAATTCCTTGCCTGCTTCTGTATTTCCACCTTCCTATGACTTGAATTCCTTCAAGAGGGAGGTTTCAAGACACTTATCCACCAATTTTTGACCACTGCTTTGACCCTTTTAGGGACTGGCATTTCAGTGGGCATTTTTTTTTATTAGATTTTTGTTGCCCTTGGCCAGTATCCTTCCTACAAAAAAAAAAAAAAAAAAAAAAAAAAACCTTGGTTTAACACAGCTTGTTCTTGTGCTATACATGATAGAGAGGTGGCTCACAAAAGGTACTTGAGCCTTCCATCACCAGAATCTCATGCACTTTATATTTCTGCCCTGAACCATACCAACTCTGTTCTTCAAAAATCAAAATCTTTAAAGATCTAACTCCCTTCATGACTTCTTGCATCTAGCCAAAAAACTTCTCTAATAACTTTGCTTCTTCATCTTTCCCTCCTTCATTTCAACCTGATGGCATCACTGCCATCTCATCTATTTCTAAAGCTGACCATTTGCTCAAATCTTTGCTAAAAACTCTACCTTGGATGATTCAGGCCTTGTTCCTCCCTCTCTTCAACCTTCTGATTACTTCATGCTACTTATTAAAATCCTTCGCAGTGATATTTTCCATGCCCTCACTGGCCTAAACCCTCGGTAGGCTTATGGACCTGATGGGGTCTTTACTTTTGTTCTTCAAAACTGTACCTCCATGTTTGCACCTTGCCTAGTCAAAGTCTTTCAGCTCTGTCTGTCAACATCTACCTTTTCTTCTTGCTGGAAGTTTACCTACATTCAGCCTGTTCCCTAAAAAGAGTGACCATTCTAATCCTGCAAACTACCATTCTATTGCTTTAATTTCCTGCCTATCTAAAGTTTTTTAATCTATCCTCAACAGGAAGATTCTTAAACGTCTATCACTTCACAACCTTCTATCTGATCACCAGTATGGGTTCCATCAAGGCTGCTCTGCTGGTGATCTTCTCCCTTTCCTTACTGAATCTTGGTCATACTCTTTAAAGAATTTTGGTGAAACTTTTGCTGTTGCCTTAGACATATCAAAAGCTTTTGATCAAGTCTGGCACAAAGCTTTGATTTCCAAACTACCTTCCTACAGCTTCTATCCTCTGTAACTTCATCCCAAGTTTCTTTTCTGACTGTTCTATTGCTCCTTTGGTAGAGGGTCACTGTTGTTCTAAATCTATTAACAGAGGTGTTCCTCAGGGTTCTGTCCTGTCACCCACTCTTTTCCTATTATCCATCAATGATCTAAATCAAACTTCTTGTCCTCTCCACTCCTAAGCTGATGATACCACCCTGCACTTTTGGACATCTTTTCATAGACATCCAACCCTTCAGGAAGTAAACACTTCACACTGGGAAGCTAGAGACTATCTGACTTCTGATTTTTCAAAAATTTTTCTGATTGGGGCAGAGCAAACTTGGTATTGTTCAATGCCTCAAAAACTTAATTCCTCCAACTGTCAACTCAACACAGCCTTCCAGACAACTATCTCCTCTTCTTCAGTGACACTCAACTGTCCCCCCCTTCTACACTGAACATCCTCGGTCTGTCCTTTACTTATAATCTAAACTGGAAACTTCACATCTCATCTCTAGCTAGGACAGCTTCTATGAATCTAGCCATTCTGAGACATCTCTGCCAGTTTTTCTCACCCCCCAGCTGCTAACTCTGTACTGGGCCTTTATCCGTCAATGTATGTAGTATGCTTCACATTACTGGGGGGGGGGGGGGGGTTCCACTCATACCACTATTTTAGACAGGGTGGAATCAAAAGTTTTTTGTGTTATCAATTTTTCTCTTACTGACTGTCTTCAGCCTCTTTTTCATCACCACAATGTTGCATCTCTTGCTATCTTTTACTGCTGTTTTCATGCTAACTGCTCTTCTAATCTTGCGAACTGCATGCCTCCCTTCCTCTTGCCCCTCCTCCTGCAACCTTGCAGCACAAGACTTTCTTCTTTCTTTCATCCCTATTCTGTCCATCTCTCTAATGCAAGAGTTAACCAGTATTCTCAATCATTCATTCGCTTTTCTGGTAAACTCTAGAACTTCCTGCTTGCTTCTGTATTTCCTCCTTTCTGTGACTTCAACTCTTACAAGCAGGAGGTTTTAAGACACCTATCCTTCAAATTTCAATGATTCTCTTGACATCTCTTTCAGGACTGACCCCTCAGTGGGATCTTTTTTCCTCTTGTTTCCCTTGGCCAGTGAGCCTTAAAAAAAAAAAAGTCATGTGTACAGTCCTTGCCTTACACCTCTTCTTGTATTCTATTCTAGGAGTTATGAAGCAGTCCTAGCAAGTCTTAGTTATGAAATATGTCATAGCTAGGACAGAATGGAGCATTCTTGTCTTAAATCCACATGGGATGGTAAGACTTTTTTTTTTTTTTTTTTTTTTTTTTATGTAGGAAGGATACTGGCCAAGGGCAACAAAAATCTAATAAAAAAAATGCCCACTGAAATGCCAGTCCCTAAAAGGGTCAAAGCAGTGGTCAAAAATTGGTGGATAAGTGTCTTGAAACCTCCCTCTTGAAGGAATTCAAGTCATAGGAAGGTGGAAATACAGAAGCAGGCAAGGAGTTCCAGAGTTTACCAGAGAAAGGGATGAATGATTGAGAATACTGGTTAACTCTTGCGTTAGAGAGGTGGACAGAATAGGAGTGAGAGAAAGAAGAAAGTCTTGTGCAGCGAGGCCGCGGAAGGAGGGGAGGCATGCAGTTAGCAAGATCAGAAGAGCAGTTAGCATGAAAATAGCGGTAGAAGACAGCAAGAGATGCAACATTGCGGCGGTGAGAGAGAGGCTGAAGACAGTCAGTTAGAGGAGAGGAGTTGATGAGACGAAAAGCTTTTGATTCCACCCTGTCTAGAACAGCAGTATGAGTGGAACCCCCCCAGACATGTGAAGCATACTCCATACATGGACGGATAAGGCCCTTGTACAGAGTTAGCAGCTGGGGGGGTGAGAAAAACTGGCGGAGACGTCTCAGAACACCTAACTTCATAGAAGCCGTTTTAGCTAGAGATGAGATGTGAAGTTTCCAGTTCAGATTATAAGTAAAGGACAGACCGAGGATGTTCAGTGTAGAAGAGGGGGACAGTTGAGTGTCATTGAAGAAGAGGGGATAGTTGTCTGGAAGATTGTGTCGAGTTGATAGATGGAGGAATTGAGTTTTTGAGGCATTGAACAATACCAAGTTTGCTCTGCCCCAATCAGAAATTTTAGAAAGATCAGAAGTCAGGCGTTCTGTGGCTTCCCTGCGTGATATGTTTACCTCCTGAAGGGTTGGACGTCTATGAAAAGACGTGGAAAAGTGCAGGGTGGTATCATCAGCATAGGAGTGGATAGGACAAGAAGTTTGGTTTAGAAGATCATTAATGAATAATAAGAAGAGAGTGGGTGACAGGACAGAACCCTGAGGAACACCACAGTTAATAGATT
This sequence comes from Scylla paramamosain, assembly GCF_035594125.1. Classification (NCBI taxonomy): domain Eukaryota; kingdom Metazoa; phylum Arthropoda; class Malacostraca; order Decapoda; family Portunidae; genus Scylla; species Scylla paramamosain. Next base: position 1,030,622 of record NC_087170.1, on the reverse strand, counting down.
TAGGAGAAGAACAGTGACCATCTACCACAGCAGCAATAGAACGGTCAGAAAGGAAACTTGAGATGAAGTTACAGAGAGAAGGATAGAAACCGTAGGAGGGTAGTTTGGAAATCAAAGCTTTGTGCCAGACTCTATCAAAGGCTTTTGATATGTCCAAGGCAACAGCAAAAGTTTCACCAAAGTCTCTAAAAGAGGATGACCAAGACTCAGTAAGGAAAGCCAGAAGATCACCAGTAGAGCGTCCTTGACGGAACCCATACTGGCGATCAGATAGAAGGTTGTGAAGTGATAGATGTTTAAGAATCTTCCTGTTGAGGATAGATTCAAAAACTTTAGATAAGCAGGAAATTAAAGCAATAGGACGGTAGTTTGAGGGATTAGAGCGGTCACCCTTTTTAGGAACAGGTTGAATGTAGGCAAACTTCCAGCAAGAAGGAAAGGTAGATGTTGACAGACAGAGCTGAAAGAGTTTGACTAGGCAAGGTGCAAGCACGGAGGCACAGTTTCGGAGAACAATAGGAGGGACCCCATCAGGTCCATAAGCCTTCTGAGGGTTTAGGCCAGCGAGGGCATGGAAAACATCATTACGAAGAATTTTAATACGAGGCATGAAGTAGTCAGAGGGTGGAGGAGAGGGAGGAACAAGCCCAGAATCGTCCAAGGTAGAGTTTTTAGCAAAGGTTTGAGCAAAGAGTTCAGCTTTAGAAATAGATGTGATAGCAGTGGTGCCATCTGGTTGAAGTAGAGGAGGGAAAGAAGAAGAAGCAAAGTTATTGGAGATATTTTTGGCTAGATGCCAGAAATCACGAGGGGAGTTAGATCTTGAAAGGTTTTGACATTTTCTGTTAATGAAGGAGTTTTTGGCTAGTTGGAGAACAGACTTGGCATGGTTCCGGGCAGAAATATAAAGTGCATGAGATTCTGGTGATGGAAGGCTTAAGTACCTTTTGTGGGCCACCTCTCTATCATGTATAGCACGAGAACAAGCTGTGTTAAACCAAGGTTTAGAAGGTTTAGGACGAGAAAAAGAGTGAGGAATGTACGCCTCCATGCCAGACACTATCACCTCTGTTATGCGCTCAGCACACAAAGACGGGTCTCTGACACGGAAGCAGTAGTCATTCCAAGGAAAATCAGCAAAATACCGCCTCAGGTCCCCCCAACTAGCAGAGGCAAAACGCCAGAGGCACCTTCGCTTAGGGGGATCCTGAGGAGGGATTGGAGTGATAGGACAAGATAAAGATATGAGATTGTGATCGGAGGAGCCCAACGGAGAAGAAAGGGTGACAGCATAAGCAGAAGGATTAGAGGTCAGGAAAGGGTCAAGAATGTTGGGCGTATCTCCAAGACGGTCAGGAATACGAGTAGGGTGTTGCACCAATTGCTCTAGGTCATGGAGGATAGCAAAGTTGTAGGCTAGTTCACCAGGATGGTCAGTGAAGGGAGAGGAAAGCCAAAGCTGGTGGTGAACATTGAAGTCTCCAAGAATGGAGATCTCTGCAAAAGGGAAGAGGGTCAGAATGTGCTCCACTTTGGAAGTTAAGTAGTCAAAGAATTTCTTATAGTCAGAGGAGTTAGGAGAGAGGTATACAGCACAGATAAATTTAGTATGAGAATGACTCTGTAGTCGAAGCCAGATGGTGGAAAACTCGGAAGATTCAAGAGCGTGGGCACGAGAGCAGGTTAAGTCATTGCGCACATAAACGCAGCATCCAGCTTTGGATCGAAAATGAGGATAGAGAAAGTAGGAGGGAACAGAAAAGGGGCTACTGTCAGTTGCCTCAGACACCTGAGTTTCAGTGAGGAAAAGAAGATGAGGTTTAGAAGAGGAGAGGTGGTGTTCTACAGATTGAAAATTAGATCTTAGACCGCGAATGTTGCAGAAGTTAATGAAGAAAAAGTTGAGGGGGGTGTCAAGACACTTACGGTCGTCGACGGAAAGGCAGTCTGACCTGGGGACATTTATGGTCCCCTCCCCAGATGGGGACTCCGAGGCTGGTGTAGGAGTCGCCATGATTTTAAAATTTTTTGAGTGAAGGGTGTGTGTGTTATTAGGTGCTTGTAGTTTTGTGTGGAGGAAGAGAGTTGTCTTTAGAGGGCAGGCTGTGACTATCCCCTTGTGTTGTGAGACACAAAGGGAAACGTTCAGTGAGGTCACAGCTGGGTTTAATGATAAGTTCACAGCACCCCCTGAACAGTGCTTTAGACCTCACTGGGAGTAATTATCGTTTCGGCAGGTGTCTACTGCCTCCTCCTGAGTCCACCCTGTCTTAGCAGCTTATGACAGATGCTCCTGCTACCAAGATGGCCACCCACAACCACCCCAGCTTAGGAATTATTTACCCAGATAGGATATATTGTATGAATTTATGACACAGAACTCATCAAAAGATACCGTGTAGATCATGCAGGTATTCTCTCTGTCACCGATCTAGTAAGAGAAGCCTTATAGAGTGACACAGAAAGGAGCAACCCACTTACCTCTGAAATGAAGGTGACCATAACACTTAGATATCTTTCTGCTAGGAAGATACAGGTGTGCAGCAGTGATGGCCTTGGAGATTGTTGAGAGAGCCAGCCTTGCCACCAAACCACTTGAAAACTGTGTTTACATTGAGGCACTGCTACGGGATCATGTTTGCCACATTTCACACGTCTCAAAGACTGAATTACATTGAGGCACTCCTACGGGATCATGTTTGCCACATTTCACACGTTTCAAAGACTGAATTACATTGAGGCACTCCTACGGGATCATGTTTGCCACATTTCACACGTTTCAAAGACTGAATTACATTGAGGCACTCCTACGGGATCATGTTTACCACATTTCACACGTCTCAAAGACTGAATTACTATTTTACCCACTTTTCAGTGTCTCTTCCTCCAATACAGAAAAACACAGGAAATATTTATAGAAGCTGTTAATTAGCAGTACTAAATGGCAGGTTTTGCTTCATCTTTTAGTATTTGAAATGAAGTAGCACTACACATAGCAGACGGTGATGATTGACAGTGTGTCAAGTTACATGTCTTGCTATCCTGCTGTGTCCTTTTTCCTCATTTGCTCCTTGGACCTTTCCACTATACCCAAGGTGGTGTCAAGATACACTTTTGGAATCAGTATTTTAAATACCTGAGAGATGTATTCCTCAAAAAATAAGCCAAAGTAGCCTTCTGCTGCAGTTTTGCTGGGCAGCTGAAGTAACAGCATACAAATGAGGGTTAAACAAATTGTCCACTAATAATGTACTGCACAAATAAGGCATTTAATTATCATATTAATCAACTGTAATACAGACCATTGAAAAGTATGGCTCATATGCTAAATGTACATACAATGTTCATAGGTATGTACAGGAGAACAAAACTGAATACATGTTAACATGAATGAGTGGCAACAGTTATTCACCAATGGGTGATGTCATCTGTAAGATGCATGAGTTCAGAAACTAATGCCCACTGCTAAAACTTCACATAATGCACCCACAGCACCAATGAATCCAGAGGCCCCAGCAACACCAGCAGATGAGGGCTGGATGACTGTAACACCACTGCTGGTGGGTGGATGGCTATGGTCCTCACAGAGGGCCAGACTCTCCTGGAAAGAGGGAAAAAAAGAAATACAGGGAGGGCTTTTTTTTTTTTTATGTAGGAGGGACACCACGGAAAAAAAATAATGATAAAAAAAAAAAAAAAAAAAACTGAGATGCCAAAAAAACAAAAACAAACAAACTGAGATGCCAATCCCTGAACAAGGTCCGAAGTAGTAGTAAAAAAATTGAAGCACAAGCATGTTAAAACCTCCCTCTTGAAGGAATTCAAGTCACAGGAAGGTGGAAATACAGAAGCAGGCAGGGAGTTCCAGATTTTACCAAAGAAAGTGATGAATGATTGAGAATACTGGTTAACTCCTGCATTAGAGAGATGGACAGAATAGGAGAGAGAGAAAGAAGAAAGTTTTGTGCAGTGAGGCCGTGGGAGGAGGGGAAGGCATGCAGTTGGCAAGATCAGAAAAGCAGTTAGCATGAAAACAGTGGTAGAAGACAGCTAGAGATGTAACACTGTGGCAATGAGAAAAGAGGCTGAAGACAGTCAGTTAGAGGAGAGGAGTTGATGAGATGAAAAGCTTTTGATTCCACCCTGTCTAGAAGAGCAGTATGAGTGGAACCACCATAGTCATGTGAAGCATACTCCATACATGGATGGATAAGGCCCCAGTACAGAGTTAGCAGCTGGAAGGGTGAGAAAACTAGTGATGTCTCAGAACACCCAACTTCATAGCTGTTTTAGCTAGAGATGAGATGTGAAGTTTTCAGTTTAGATTGTAACTAAAAGACAGGATGTTCAGTGTAGAAGAGAGGGACAGTTGAGTGTCACTGAAGAAGAGGGGATAGTTGTCTGGAAGGTTGTTTTAAATTGATAGATGGAGGAATTAAGTTTTTGAGGTACTGAACAATACCAAGTTTGTTCTGCCCCAATCAGAAATTTTGGAGATATTAGAAGTCAGGCGCTCTGTGGCTTCCCTGTGTGAACTGAAAGGTTGGATGTCTAGAGACATGGAAAAGTGCAGGGTGGTATCATCAGCTTAGGAGTGGATAGGACAAGAAGTTTGATTTAGAAGATTATAGATGAATAATAGGAAGAGAGTGGGTGACAGGACAGAACCATGAGGAACACCATTACTAATAGATTTAGAAGAACAGTGACCGTCTACCACAGCAGCAATAGAATGGTCAGAAAGGAAACTTGAGATGAAGTTACAGAGAGAAGAATAGAAGCCATAGGAGGGTAGTTTGGAAATCAAAGCTTTGTGCCAGACTCTATCAAAAGCTTTCGATATGTCCAAGGCAACAACAAAAGTTTCACCAAAATCTCTAAAAGAGATGACCAAGACTCAGTAAGGAAAGCCAAAGTATCACCAGTATAGCAGCCTTGACAGAACCCATACTGGTGATCAGATAGAAGGTTGTGAAGTGATAAATGTTTAAGAATCTTCCTGTTGAGGATAGATTCAAAAACTTTAGATAGGCAGGAAATTAAAGCAATAGGATGGTAGTTTGAGGGATTAGAATGGTCACCCTTTTTAGGAGCTTTTTAGGAATGTAGGCAAACTTCCAACAAGAAGGAAGGTAGATGTTGACAGAGTTGAAAGAGTTTGACTAAACAAGAGCAAGCACAGAGGTGCAGTTTCAGAGAACAATAGGAGGGACTCGTATAAGGTCCATAAGCCTTCTGAGGGTTATGCCAGTGAAGGCATGAAGTAGTCAGAGGGTGGAAGAGAGGAAGGAACAAGGCCTACAGTAGTGCTTTTAACAAAGGTGAAGAGTTCAGCTTTAGAGATGGATGTGATAGTAGTGCCATCTGGCTGAAATAAAGGAGGTAAAAAAGAAGAAAAGTTATTGGAGATATCTTTGACTAGATGTGAGAAGTCACGAGGGGAGTTAGATCTTGAAAGACTGACACTTTCTATGAATGAAGAAGTTTTTGGCTAGTCAGAGAATACACTTGGCATGGTTTTTAGCAGAAATATAAAGCACACAAAATTTTGGTGATGGAAGGCTCGAGTAATTTTTGTGGGCCACCTCTCTATCATGTATTGCACAAGAACAAGCTGTGTTAAACCAAGGTTTGGAAGGTTTAGGTCAAGAAAAACAGTGAGGAACGTACGCCTCCATACCAGACACTATCACCTCTGTCATGCAATCAACACACAGACACAGGTCTCTGACAAGGAAGCAGTGGTCATTCCAAGGAAAATCAACAAAATACCTCCTTAGGTCCCCCCAACTAGCCGAGACAAAATGCCAGAGGCACCTACACTTATGGGTATCCTGAGGAGAGACTGGAGCAATAGAACAAGACACAGATATGAGATTGTGATTGGAGGACTCCAACGGAGAAGAGAGGGTGACAGCATAAACAGAAGGATTAGAGGTTAGGAAAAGGTCAAGAATGTTAGGCATATCTCCAAGATGGTAAGGAACACAAGTAGGGTGTTGTACCAATTGCTCTAGGTTGTGGAGGATAGCAAAGTTGAAGGCTAGTTCACCAGGATGGTCAGTGAAGGGAGAGGAAAGTCAAAGCTGGTGGTGAACATTGAAGTCTCCAAGAATGGAGATCTCTGCAAAAGGGAAGAGAGACAGAATGTGCTCCACTTTGGAAGCTAAGTAGTCAAAAAATTTCTTATAGTCAGAGGAATTAGGTGAGAGGTATACAGTACAGATAAATTTAGAGAGTGACTCTGTAGCCAGATGGTGGAAAACTCAGAAGATTCAAGAGCATGGGCATGAGAGCAGGATAAGTCGTTGCGCACATAGACACAACATTCAGCTTTGGACTGAATATGGAGACAGAAAGTAGGAGGGAACAGAAATTGGGTTACTGTCAGTTACCTCAGTGAGGAAAAGATGATGAGGTTTAGTAGAGGAGAGGTGGTATTCTACTGATTGAAAATTAGATCTAGGACCACAAATGTTACAGAAGTTAATGAAGAAAAAAAAAATAAATAAAAATAATATTATATATATATATATATATATATATATATATATATATATATATATATATATATATATATATATATATATATATATATATATAATCATATAAGGAGTCAATTTCTTCATGTTTATGTCTGTTACATATCTAAACTCAGGAATCTGAGTGGTTGTTCTGTTGCCCTGCTGGCCCCATGAAAGCTGATGCTTTACCATATTTGGTTGTTGTGATATTTACACTACTGTACTTTAAGTTAAAAATGGTAATAATTTCCAAAATGTAATTTTTTTTTTTTTTTTGTTCTTTACTTACATAATGTGTCTCCCTCCCTGTCAGGGACTGGCAGTTCTGCAAATGCTGTTAGTGACAGCATCCGTAGGACAACAGTGTAGGTGGTGTCCTCTGGAGGTCCTTCACCTGCATGGAGCTAAGTCCACCTGTTGTAATACTTGAATGCGTAAGTGCTCATCTTGAAGATTTTAATCACTGCAGTGGTCACCATCTCAGACCTGACTGCCACAGGTACTTACTGTACACACTGCTATCTATAATCCAGTGCTTAGCAGGTTCTTGGTTATGGTTATCAACTATCTGGATAAATTTTACACAGCACCAACCTTAAATTACAACATGTACACAATAGCAAACTTTGGAGTTGTTTTAAGCATTGCTACCATCAGTCCAACCTAGCTAACCAACCTAACAACCTATCCTAACCTAACTCTTCCTCAACAATGTAGAACATATATTTAACCTCAACAGTATAGAACATGTTTAAAATAATTTTTTTTTCTAGAAGTTTGGGTCCCAAAGGGTGAGCAGAAAGAAACAATTTTTATCTCCCATTATGCAACAAAGTCATTTAGGGAATTTGGTCATATTACTTAAAGCAGTGTCCAAAACACTAGTTAACTAAATTCCATATGCAGTTTACAGTTTGGTCAAGATAAAATAATAAGCAAATATGCTGCTAGTGGGCAAATTTTTACTCTCACCAGTTTTCTAATGTGGATGAAACTATTTATTTCTCGTATTTTTTTGCCTGTTTTGAATCAATATGGTTCTTGTTTTTATGGAAATCATGAGCTATTACTTTTTACTCCCTGACCCACCATCCCCTCAGAAACTAATTATTTGCAGTAAACAAAAGCAGTTAATACAAAACAGACTGATATGTACAAGAAAAAGGTAGATTGGCCCTCACAAATAAGCAGCCACTCACTGTGGCCACCAGCCAGCTGTCACACACCACCACCTAATCCAACCAAGTTAACCAAACTAACCTATGTAATCTAACAGAACGAAATAACATAACCTAACCAAACAAACCTAAACTAACTTGCCTCCCAAAAATAGATGTTTAAAAATTGCCATCAGCATTATAAATAATTTGCAGTGGGTAAATATGGGTTTAAATTACTCAATGACAATCTCTATCTGATGAGAAAAGTAAGAAAAGCCATGTTGAGACTGGTGAAAGAGTGAAAGAATTCCCTACTGTGTGGCCTGGAACCATAAGCCATAACTTCACTCACTGGCAGGAGCACTCACACCTGTTTGGTTATATCACAGCAATTCCATCCCTATAGCTCTCTAGGCCCCTGATGTGTCAACCACACCATGCTAGGTTCGCAACTATGCTAACAAGAGTGTGATAGGCAAAGCTGATGAACTCACTAGTGCCTGTAGCATGATGATGTTCTGCAGCAGCCTTGCTCTTCACGTGGCTCCGTAGGTCCTTAAACTTCCTCAGAGCTACCCACTCGGCTGACTGCGTCCACACGTGCAGCCACCTCCTCCCAAGTCTTGTTCTTTTCTGTGGTGATTCTATTGTCCAGCCTTTCCAGAATCACTGCAGCCTGATTTTACGACACCTCCTCCACCAAGGCTAAGGTCTCGGTGTCAGTGAACCAAGGTCTTATTTTCTTAGGAGGTTTGCTGGCCATGACTGGAATACTATGATTGGTGGCTGTGGGCACATAACAGTTTGTAAACAATGTCTCATGGCATTCTTGGTGATAACACAAAGCCTTCCTGTGATTGGCTGCCTTGTGTGTTACGTTGAATCAGTGACATATCGCCTCCAGCAGCCAATGAGCACTCTTAGATGCATCCTGATGCTTCCTCCTCTGGGCAGCAATGACTGCTGCCACTGCTGCTGCTTGATCAAGGAGTGAGGATCCACACTTCCAGATTCTAACAATGCAACACCAGACATTCCTGTAAAGGATTGACATTGATGATTGACAAATTTAAAACCTTTTGAGGGAATGAAATGCAATAAAACTCAAGTGAAGACATGATCATCTTTATATTTGACCTTATAACTCTCCTTAACAAATGTTCCTTTGTCAAAACCTTAAATTACTGAGACATGTGATGGGAACATAGAAAAATGGGTATGTAAAATATTTAGGAAGTAAAACAAACTTCATATGAAAGAACAAGATCTTCCAAATGAATTTATCTAAGTATGTTATGTTAACTTATGAAGTAATAATAATAATAATAATAATAATAATAATAATAATAATAATAATAATAATAATAATAATAATAATAATAACTATTCTCATTAAAAAGTTATTGAAAACCCTAATACCTAAATCCCAATACGTAACATTATAGCACTTAAAGGATACATCAATACTTATACTACGATTGCAATGATGCTAATAACATACTGTACACCATGTTACAAGTGCAGATTACTCCTTAAGAAATTAGAAAAAACTATTGGGCTGGTTTGCACACTATTTACCTAAACATGTGTAGCACCATCCTCAAAAACAAAGATAATTTCTTCATCACACCTGAACTTGTACTTTGCATGAACAAAACATATTTGAATTGTGTTGATCTATTTATGTAATAATTTGCTATATACATATTATGTAACCTAACAATTTCCACATCCGTACATTCTAAAAGAACATGAAATTCTTCTCCTACTACCTCAGCATTACACTTGTTATATACCCTATCTTCTCTACTGATACCTTGATACCTACCAACATTTACAGGAAGTCCATTATTACAAGTTAAATTTAAATTTAGTCACTAATAATCTGTCACCCTTTGTTAACCTTTCTAAATATTGTTCTCTGCCAAAATCTGTCTTAAACACCCTATAATTACTTCTTAATGATTTTGTTTCAAAATTATGATGCCAAGTTACAAGCCACTGATCTTTCAATCTCTGTTCCACAGCTTTCTTCACCCATCTTGAATTAGGAACATCTTGCAACAACCACATACCAAACATTCCACAGTCATTACAAATATTCTTTATACAAGCTAACCATGGAGAAGTATAAAGCCCTAACCTATCCAGCTGCAATAGACATTGGTACATTACATAACACAATTTAGTATTTTTACCTGAAATTAGCCTAGACCAATAACCTATCATTTTTTTCTTTATATAAATATCAAGTGGAAATACACCCAGTTCACCATACACCATGTCATTACAAGTATTCTTATGAACACCCAAAACCTGTTTTAGAAATTTCATGTACATATACTCTAACTCCCTAGCAATATGGTAACCCCAAATTTCAGATGCATAAGTCAATATAGGTAACACCGTGGCGGTAAATAATTCGAGTTGTATATCCACTGGCAAGTCAAACTTCCTACACTTACTTGTTTATTAATGAGTACATTGCTCCTGTGGCTGTCTCTTTTAGCTCCAGCTCACCTTTGTGAAACCTCCAATTATAATTTAATAACACTCCAATATACTTATACTCTGTCACTACTTCATTGTTTTTACCACCAAATTCAAATTCATAGATAAATTTTCTCTTCCCTACTTTTGTTTTGTTACAATTTAGCTTCAATTTCCATTCATTACAATATAAATTCAGAGCAACCAGTGCCTGCTTCATTCCATCCTCACTGTCACACAAAATAACTGTATCATCTGCATACATAATAACAAATAGTTTAAGGTACATGTTTAAGAAATCATCACCAAAATTTACATAACTGCAATTATATTCAATTAATTTACTTTCAATATCATTCAAATAAAAAGCAAAAAGCACTGGTGATAAATTTTCCCCCTGTTTTAACCCCACATTGCAAACAAAGGTGTCTGAAAGCTCCTGGTTAAGCATGACACATGATCTGATATTATTATACATATTTTTTATTACATTTAGAATTTTCCCTTGCACCTTTTCCTTCACAAGCTTACACCATAAACCTTCACGCCATACCATATCAAGGGATTTCTTGTGATCAACAAATAAACAAAATAGCTTTCTCTTCTTCCAGTTAAATAATCAATTACACATTTCAACAAAAATATATGATCCAGAGTGGAATATCCATGTCTAAAGCCCGCTCGTGTTTCATTAATGATAGATAAGGTGTTTGAATAATCATAAGTCTTTCATTAAGTATGGAGGTGAAGAGCTTCCCCATGCAGCTAAGTAAGGTGATGCCCCTGTAATTACTAACGTCCTGGATGTCTCCCTTTTTATAGAGTGGCACTATTGTACTCTGTTTACAACAGGAAGTGTACTTTGTATCCTACATTTAATTCTTGCATGTAGTCCACAGTGTACATCAGTGTGTGTGTATTAACCTAGCTGTATTGTACAGGGCACGAGCCAAAGCCCATTTTGTCCTGTCTCCATAACCATATTTATCTGGTTTGTCTTTAAACACTGTTAACCACAACTACTTTTTCCTTCAAATCATTCCAGATTTCAATAGTTCTATATGGGAAGCTGTATTTCTTGACATTGCTTGAACATACACTCCTTTATTTTCTTCCCATGCCTCCTTGTCTGTCTCTCTCCCTGCTCCATCTGTGGTACCAAGTCATTTCTGTCTGTTCTTTCTGTATTGTTTACTATTACTAATTTGTACATTGTTATCAGGTCTCCTCTTTCTCTTCTCCCTTGTAGTGTTGGTAATCCCATCTCTTCAAGTCTTTCTTCATAATTTAAGTCTTTTAATTCTGGTACCATCTTTGTCGCTATCCTCTGTATTCTTTCCAGTCTCCGTATGTCTTTTTTTCTACGTGGAGCTCAAACTACTGCTGCATGTTCAATTTAGGATGTATCATGCTTATTATAACTTGCTTCATAATTTCTTTATCTAAATAGTTAAACACCACCCTAATGTCTATCAACAAGCTGTATATAGAGCTAAATATTCTGATTATGTGCCTTTCAGGTGATAGTGTGTCCTGAATCATTACTCAAAAATCTTTTTCCTCATTACTTTTTGTTATTATTTCTCCTCCCATTTTGTAATTCCATGGTCTCTTTTTACTTTTTCTATTTCCATCATGTGGCATTTTCTGGCATTAGATTCTAGTTTCCATCTTTGGCTCCATGCTTGCCAATATCCATCTTGCCAATATCCTTTTGTAATTCCTTGCTGTCAGTTTCATTCTTTATTTTCATTATTTTTGCATCATCAGCAAAAAGATTTATATAACTATATAGATGCCCTGTCATATCATCTACATATATCTGAAACATAATAGGGCCAACAAAGACCCTTGTGGTACCCCACTTGTCACTTTCTGCTAACTTGAATTAGCATCTCTAATTACTGTTCTCACTTCCCTCCCTTGTAAATAATCCTCCATCCATCTCAATGTTGCTCCCTTTAGTCCTTCTCCATTCTCTAGCTTCCACATAAGACTCTTAAGGGGAACTTTATCAGATGCTTTTTAGAGATCCTGGTGTACCGGATCAACCCATCTCTCACTTCCCTCCCTTGTAAATAGTCCTCCATCCATTTCAATGTTGCTCCCTTTAGCCCTCCTCCATTCTCTGGCTTCCACATACGACTTTTGTGGGGAGCTTTATCGGATGCTTTTTTGAGATTCAGGTATACCACATCAACCCATCCGTCCCTCTCTTGCACTCCATCTTTTACTCTCATGTAGAAGCTCACTAGATTTGTGATACTGGATCTTCCTTTCCTGAATCCAAATTGCTTTTCTGTAATAATCTTTTCATCTTCTCAATACTGCACCAATCTGTTTTTAATTACTATTTCACAAAGCTTGGTTACAATACTTGTTAGTGACACTGATCCATAATTTAATGTTTCCATTTTATTTCTCCCTTTGTGTATTGGCACTACATTAGCTCTTTTCCATTGCCTTGGTTCCTGAGGCATTACTAGTGTTGTGATTAACAAGTAGTTTATCCACATGAAGATTTGTATGTTGAGGTATAAGAACTGAACATGGAGATGAGTACAGCAAATGTTGGAGTTGCAAGGGATGTGCGTTCTGGAAGGTTCCTTGCAACTCGTTTTGCTCAAAACTCATCATAATTTTTTGGCAACATTAAAAAAATTGCATATTCCACAATGTAACGCCACACCAGATCTTGTCGTACTGCTGGCGGAGGTAGAAGGGAGTGGGCCCATATTCTTCACTGAGATATGCAATGTGTCACAGTTAAGACAGATGTGTATCACAACTTTGAACACTTTTCATAATACATTTATCAGAAGTCTGTCATAAGTGTCTTGCCAGATGTAGCGCTTACTTATTTTAAAATACTACATGACAAAATATAAGGTGTTATTTGCAACATTTTATACCGTATTTGATGGCTCATAAGACGCACCTTTTCTCCCCCCCCTAAAAAAAAAGTGTCATGAAATGAGCCTGCGTCCTATGAGGCCAAGGTTCAGCATTGAGGCAGTGGTTGGTGGTAAGACTATGGCAACAGAGGCTCTGAAATCAAACCCCAGAAATCTTCGCACATGTAAACAAAGTGATGATTTATACTACACCACAAAACAAGTCTTTCTTTCAAGGTAACAATATATATTAGGTCATACTTACCGGTAATTCACACAGAATGACGCCAGTCAGGAAGGATTTGCCCAGGTGACCATGCACACGCATTGCATGTACCAAAACAAACACGTGGTCGGTTACGCGCCTAACCCGGTGACACGGGCAAGCTTCACTGCGTTCTTAATACTGTGATGCCGTTACTCCTTGAGGTAAGACGCACTTTCATACAGTTAAAATTACACCTATCTTTTGACATTCTTATGAACAAACTTTATTAACCCCGTAGTCTCTCACAGTCGCTGCCGACGCCATATGCCAGGTACATGTTTACACCTCACAAGAGGATTATTAAGTAGGCTACTAGCAAATATTAAAGTTTTTAGATGCAAAATATTGGGATCTAATAATGATCTAAATGCATGTGAGAGTCTTCAAATGTCAGGTGAAATACTGCACTTCATATTCAGAGCTTAAGTCCGCTCATTTATTTATTTATTTTTATTTATTTATTTATTAATATTTATTTATTTATTTATTTACTTTTTTTTTATTTCAATGTCTGTCAAAACTGGGTGCGTCTTATGAGCCCATGCGTCTTATGAGCCATCAAATACGATGTTTTACAAATAATTCCTGTGCTTATGTGTGTTTGGAGAAAAGGTACAGTGGATAAAACAGTGATTCATTCATTGAAATGTTATGTTAAGTGCAATCCCATTAAAGCGCCTCATTGTAAACAATCATCTGAGTTGTTTTACAATGGTGAGAAATAAAATGCAATGAAAACCTGCAAAATAGGATTTTTTTTCTTTCCCAGAATGTAAGACTATACTAATTAGTAATACTATCCCCCCCATATCTCATTAGCACTGAGGCACAGCAGGTGCACAACACAATGAAGTGCATCAGAAAAATATCTCAAAGTTTATATTGAATAATGAAAAATAAGAGAAAAAAAATCACTGAATCTTTTACAAAACTGACAAGACTACTCTTCCTACATGACCTGTGGTGAAGGCTGGAACTTTGCACTCCCTCAGCCCTCTCTCTCCACACCCTGATGCTCCTGCTCCCACAAGCTTTACTGGACGCATACACGGTCCCTGTTTTCTTTTTTAACAGTGTAAGGAGCATTTGTATGTACTCAAAAGTTGTTTTGATGATGATGTTCTGCATCACTTGAAACACTCAGAACATCTATTTTTGGATAGATTATTCCTTCCTCGGGGACGATGTTGTTGTGTTCTGGCCACCTTGGCTGCCATAAAACAACTAATTTGGTCCATAGTGCCAATCTTAAACTTACGGTTGGCAAAGAGAACAACACTGAGCACAATTTCATTCTGCAAGTAAGCTGCTTGTATCTCTGAATGCTTGTAACTCAGACACCCACTGTATACTATACATAACACGTATGTATTTGTTTTTACTACTTGTGATGCCAATGGTAGGAATGCGTGACCCATACGCAACTCAAAGAAATAATGCGTGAAAGTCAGGAAGGTAAGAATTTATGACTCAGCGTGAGACTCCAGGATGACAAAAGTCAGATACAGTGACTCTCCTCTCATGGAGGTACTGCAGGTTGTCTCTGGCTTGCCTCACACCCCCACTTCACTCAGCACCTCATCCACCTCCCACCCTCACAACCTTGCCTCTCTGTGTCTTCCGTCTGCCAGCCTGCCTTCTCTTCTCCAGTATTTGTTTTCAGTATAGCATTACAGCTCTCTTTCAGTTTCATCTAGTGTCATCCTGATCATATTTATGCTTTCTTCCCTAACACTGCTCAGCTCTTTCATTCTTTTTATCACACACCTCCCACTCTGGATGCACATCACTCAAGCATGCTACCTGGGCTCTCTCTCTCTCTCTCTCTCTCTCTCTCTCTCTCTCTCTCTCTCTCTCTCTCTCTCTCTCTCTCTCAGACAATAGGATTCAGTAAGTCTGTAGCAATACCTGTGATGTTTGCAACGGCACTTGTGACATAGTGAAATTTGTCTGCTGTCAAGATGTTCATGAAAGCAGAGACTAATGGGGACACCATTAAGGGAGTGAAGAGCTCCGCAGCAAGGTGTTGTCTGACACAACAAAGATGTGCATATTTATTAATGGCAAATCTCAACCCCCAGGAAGCAACTGTTGAAGATAAATTGATCCTTCTATGCACGATTAGTGAGAACAGAGCAAGGCCAGGCGATGTAGTGGGGAAGCACAGGCACAGCTGAACCCAACATCAGTCCGCCTGTGAATCTGTAACGATTATGATCGACGTGTGACAAGTGGAATCGCAGTGTGAAAAAAAAAAGAAAACATACCTTATTCATTCCAAAAAGTACTGTGGTACAAACATAAGGCTTCTAGATTCCTAATGGCTGCAAATGACTACAATTAAATCAAATTAAATCGGACTTGGAGATAATTGAAAAAAAAATTGAAAAAGAAATGCATTGAAACCTTCTGTTCCTCAAACCAAAGTGTATGAAATTCAGCAAAAAACTGATTCCCACACTAAAGCAGAAGGTACACTCCGTGCCCCAGTCTGCCCGCCAACCAAACTGATGGAAACTTGCAAGAGTCAACCCAAAACTGATGGAAACTTGCAAGAGTCAACCCAAAAAGAAGCTACTAATCTAATGCAGTGTGTTCCCTGAGGTCTTAAGGGGAGAAGACGCCTTAAAAAATTACGTTTTTCGACCCGGAGGTTAAAAATTGAGTTATTAACATCATAGTCACCCTTAACATGTCTGGCGTTTTCTGTGAAAACCAGAAGTTGATACCATTATTCCTTATATTTTAAAAAAATCACCTTTATTTACCATTATTAAAGGGCTTTAAATGTCCCGCGCGCCACGTGCTTGCCACGTGCTCGGTCACCTGGCTTACAAATTCGTAAATTTATTTATTTATTTTTTTTTAAATATATGTGGAGGTTCAGTTAGCAACACCACTGATGAGCCACGAGGGACTCAAAGGAAGGCTGGCAACTGCGGTCAGTCCTGCCAGAGGTCAGAATGTGTTTATGCTCTGCTATCCAAGGCTACTTAATTTTCATTTGTATTTGGAAGCATGCCTCGTTATAATAAAGCAAAGCGTGCACGGATAGATGCGCCAAACAAGATGACGGAAAAGAATAATAATCAAGAGGAGTTGCGTTGTGGCAACAGGTCGCCACCACACGCTGCCTTTGTTTCACCACCACCACCACCATAACATTCTCATCTATGGGCTAAATGCAGCAAAACTAAGTATGTTGGGACCAAAAGAGTCAAATCTGTTGCCGCTGTGACCGTATTACATCACAACTTCGGGTACTTGAATCCAAGTTTACTAACTCATAGTGGGTTGGTGCCTCACAGAACACTCGCTGGGTGAGGCATTCAAGAAAGCAGAACAACAACTCCTGTACAGAAGAGGACTGAAAAGAAGCCCCATTCAAGAGAAGGAAGTGAAGACTACCAGCCAGGCAGCTGCTAATGATCCTGGCGACAAAGAGGAGCGTGGCGCCCTCTGATAAACTCACCTGCCAGTGACTAATATCCTGTCATGCAGGAGGGGACCAGGTGCCAGTTAGCCCTCAATATGATCATAAACGATGGTTTCCTTTTGCTTATATAATTATTATCCTAATGCATGTAAAATTTTACCAGAAAAACCCAATATATGGAATTACACACACTTCTCAGAAGAAAACGGCTCGTATCTCAAAACTTAAGTTTTTCATACATGAAGTGTTTCTCCCTCGTTGACCTACAAGATAATGGAAATGTAAAGGTATTGCTGGAAAGAGGAAACAACGGGATATTTTTCCCCAAAGAGATTTTCAAAGAAGGCTCGTCATACTGTGCTATTTTTTTTTTGTCAAAAAAAAATGAAAAAGTTTGAAGAAAAAAATCTTAGTTTTTATTTCAGAACGAAATGTCTAATAAAAATCTATCTTTGGGGAAGTGAAGATACATGTATGTATATTGTCGACACTAAATTTTATAGGAATTGGTTGAAAAACAAGTGAGAAGAAATTTTATCGGTCACTTTTTTTTTTTTTTTTTTTTTGGTAAAAAAAAAAAAAAAAAAAACTACAAAAACTAATCGGCGAATTTCAGCGAAAATTGGGAATTTGCTTTTGTATTTACTAAGGTACACACACACACACACACACACACACACACACACACACACACACACACACACACACACACACACACACACACACACACACACACACACACACCAAAATCATGAAGATCAGACAAATATGAACGTCAGCTCTAAGAGTAAGAGGCGTCCACTCCCCTTAACTCGGCAGTCCGCTACACTCCCACATGCAAGGCTCACCCTCCCGTCCTGCAGAAACACCTAGCACTGGAAGCCATAGCGACTGTCTCCACTACCATCGATTCACTGCACCACATGTACAGTACACGGATGGGTCTGTGCAGGCAGACGGGATGGCAGGATGTGCAATCTTTTCTCCTGACACGGAACCACCAGAAGCGTGCTGGATTGGCCATCGGCTGCCGCCTCACTCCAGCTCCACATTGTGCAAGCTGCGCGATGTCTTGGATGCTGTGAGTCTCCTCTGTCAGAGAAGCCTCAGCGGTGTTGTCATGTGCGACTCACAGGCAGCTCTTTTTATGACTTAAGAACATAAGAACAAAAGAAATAAGGGAAGCTGCAAGAAGCCACCTGGCTTACACGTGGCAGTCCCAGTATGAAATATACCTACCTATTTCCACCTATAATCCCCATCCATCAACCCGTCTAATCTTCTCTTAAAGCTCCCTAATGTGTTACCACTAACAACATGATTACTGAGTCCGTTCCACTCATCTACCACTCTATTTGAGAACACCTACACTATATAGGCACACGACACTGCAACACCACTCACAGACAGCACAAATATCCAATACGTAGACGACATCACACATATCATCACATATGCAGGTAAATCATAAAACATCTTCGCAAACAGAATATAAAGAGAAATGAAAAAAAACATCAACAACCACGAAAACAAATGAAAAATCAAAACAAACACAAAAATTCACATTACTGCCTATAACAATGAAAAAGATGAGACCAGTCACCATAGACGGGAACAACATACCATACGCAAAAGACGCTGAAATATTGGGGCTTAAGCTGGGCACACACGGATACTCAAAACACATAAAGGACATCACTAAATGCACTAAACACTAACATCAGTAGTTGGGAAATTGCCATGGGGGTCGCTGGCTCGCTGTTTGTGTACCTCTGTGTCTTTTGATTGTTTATATATGTGTTTATTTATTCTCTCTTTTGTTTTGGGTTCGTTATGCTTGTATGTTTTTTTTTCTCGTTTTTGTTTTTGTTCAAGTTGTTAGGTTAGTTTTTTTTTTTTTTTTTCTAAGTGTTTGAATGTGTTTGTTTTAGAAAGTGTGGATGGTTGGTGTTTAGGTTCAGTTTAGAGGGACTGGGTGGCTGGTGTTTGAGTTTCATTTGGAAGGGTTGGATGGATGCTCCTCAGGGGTGTCTTTGTGGAGGCATTTACACTTAACAAGGATTGAGTGGTCAGCATGGAGTCATAGTTTTAAACTCCTGAATGGTCGATCCGTAAGTATATTCCTCGGAAATTTAAATGATTTATTTTTTAACACTTGCGGGCATATTCGGAATTGGGAAGTCTTTTTTTATTCCCCTTCTCTCCTTTCAAATCGTGTATCTCCATTTAGAACCCGAAGCAAATAAATTGATTAATCCAATTACTAGGTCACAGAGAGGTCATTAACCCCATCAGGTCACGTGGTCCTGATTACTCTTAAGGAGCAGCAGATGACCTCATTCTCTTAACATGCCGTCGTCAGTTTGTGCGTCGTCAGATGAAGGTCACCAGGTACTTGTTAGGTCACTTTCCTCCTCCCTCCCTGATGACAAGAGAATATTTTGTCTCCCTTGTCTCTCTTCTTTTTCCAGACTTAATCTCCCTTTCCTCTCACTCCTTTTCTTTCTCTCGATATGATTTCCCTTTTCTCTCCTTCCTCTTCTTTCTCTAAACTTAATCTCTCTCTCTCTCTCTCTCTCTCTCTCTCTCTCTCTCTCTCTCTCTCTCTCTCTCTCTCTCTCTCTCTCTCTCTCTCTCTCTCTCTCTCTCTCTCTCTCTCTCTCTCTCTCTATTTTGTCTCTATTATGTTTCTTCCTCCTCCTTCATCCACCGTCTCACTTCCATCGTCCCTCATTTTTCTTTTCTTTTTCTTCTTTTTTTCACGTTTCTCTTTCCTCCATTCACTGTGTCTATTTCTAGCCCTTCATTCTTGTCTTCTATCCTCCTTTTTGTTTTTCTTCTTTTCCCTCTTTCATATTTGTCTTTTCTATATTTTCCATATTCCAGTCTTACCTTCCTTTCTTTCCTTTTTATTCATCTTTTATATCTTTTTGTTATTATTATTATTTTTTTTTATCGTATTCTTCCTCCTCACTTTTCCTTTCACTTACTGCTCTTCTTTGTCCCTTCCACCTCTTACAACTTTCTGTTCTTCCTCCTCCTTCTCCTCCTCCTCCTCCTCCCACTTTCTAGAACCCTCCACTTCTCCACTCCCCCCTCCCTTTCAACTCTTCCTCCTCCATTTGTCCCTCCCTTTCTCTTCACTTCCCCGAGTTTTGTCGGGTAGTGGACGTGTTGGTGTTGTTATTGTCGTTTTTGATATGTTAAGTGATCCCTGAGTGACTCTTTTTCCTTGTGGTGCGTGGAAGAACACAAGACTTCTCTTTTTTTTTTTTTTTTCCTCCGTTACCTGGGAGTCACTGGGTTACATTTCCTGACAATATTTTTTGCTCTCATGCTTACTTGTCTTGTCTCTTGTCTGCTGTCTGTTGTTCAGTGTTTTCTCTCATCCAGCGTCTCCTTTAATTTAGTCTGTACTAAGCAAAACACCTCATTTTACAACTTTTATATGCTTTTTTTTTTTTTTTTTGACCTCTTCATGTCTCTGATAAAAAAAAATACAGAAAGCAAATGAAAACAACAAAATATCCTTCATTCTCGCTTTCATGAACTTTGAGAAGAAAAGGAACGTAAGTGTTTTTTTCTTTTTTTTATGTAGGAGGGACACTGGCCAAGGGCAACAACAAATAAAAAAAAAAGCCAACTGAGATGCCAGTCCCAGAAAAGTGTCCAAAGCGGTAGTCAAAAACTGAAGGATAAGTGTCTTGAAACCTCCCTCTTGAAGGAATTCGAGTCAGAGGAAGGAGGAAATACAGAAGCAGGCAGGGAGTTCCAGAGTTTACCAGAGAAAGGGATGAATGACTGAGAATACTGGTTAACTCCTGCATTAGAGAGGCGGACAGAATAGGTTGGTCAGTTTAGTTAACTCTTTAGGTGTCTTGATGTTCCTCTGTTATATATAAGACGCAGAAAGATGAAAAAGCATAATTAAGAATATATTTATTAACCTGGAAACTTGAAATGTTATCTTTGCTCACCTGAAAAGTATCTTGTGATTGGTTCATATTGTTCACCTGAGTGGTTTAGAAATTCTGCCTGTCTCCAGTTTATTAGTTACGATGTTCCTCGTGGTTCAACTTGTTCACCTGGGAAATTGAAATGCCATCTTTGTTCACCTAAGAAAATACCTGATAGCTTTTCCACATTGCTCACCTTAGCAATATGGAACTTTTGCTTTTCTCCAGTTCATTAATCGTTTTGTTTCTCGTGTTTATCTGGAAAAAAAATAATTAATTGGTTAATTATCTAGAAA
This sequence comes from Scylla paramamosain, assembly GCF_035594125.1. Classification (NCBI taxonomy): domain Eukaryota; kingdom Metazoa; phylum Arthropoda; class Malacostraca; order Decapoda; family Portunidae; genus Scylla; species Scylla paramamosain. Next base: position 1,009,598 of record NC_087170.1, on the reverse strand, counting down.
GTTGAAATACCACCTTTGTTCACGAGAAAAGCGCTCTATTTAAATTGGTCACCTAAGTAATATAGGAAGTGTCTTCCTTCAGTTCACAAGTCAAGTTACCTTGTCTCTCGTGTCTGAGAATTGAATGAACAACCTGGAAAGTTGAAATGCCACCTTCCTTAACCAGAGGAAAATGTCCCGATCACATTGCACACCTGAGTGGCATGGAACTGCTGCTTTTCTCAAGATTATTAGTTTTGTTGATTCTCGTGTTTACCTGGAAAGCTGAAATGGCGCCTTTGCTCACCTGATAACTCACAGGAGCTCTTACTTCCCTCCCTTTACCAGTCCAGGTGGTTCTCGTCTTCACCTGAGCGGGAAGCGTGTTAATTAAGCTTGAGTGAAGCGTTCATCCCCCGCGGCGCTAATAAGATAAGAGTGCCTCCTCCCCCTGCCTCTGTGCTGAGTCCTTGGGGGAGCGTAATGGCTGGCACGGCGCCCCTCATGACGCTCCGCCGCCCCCTGAGATCCCTGACGGAAAATGTGATAATCTGTGGGAAAAAAAAGAAAAAAATCTTGGTTGTAAGAGATTGTGGGAACTTTTACTTTTTTTTTTCCCTGTAATTGTTGAATGTATGTTTCCGCAGCGGCCTATTTGTGTAAATTGTATGGTTTGATTAATGCCATAAAAAGACTGTTACTAATCACAGCAATGCAGGAGGCATTTATTTTTTTATTCATTCGTTAATCGCCGTATCTGTTATTTCCGTAGTGGATTTTCTTTTTCTTTTTCTTTTTTTTTTGTAATGCATGGGAAAGAATCTTAGCTGTAACAGTAGTGCAGCAAACATTTATTTATTTTTTTTCCTGTCCTATCTGTTATTTCCGCAATGGGTTTCTGTTTTTTTTGTTATTGTTGTTGTTTTTTTTTTTTTTTTGCAATGCAGGGTAAATTTCTTAGTTGTAACAATAGTGTAGGAAATATTTTTTCCCCCCATTTTTTAATCGCCATACGTCATTGCCGCAGCGAGTTTTCTTTCTTTTTTTTTCTTTGGTAATCCAGCGAAATTAATCTTAGTAATCTCAGTAATGCAAGAAACAATGAATTCTTCCTCTCTTTAATCACTCTACCTTTTATTATTTTCCACAGTGACTTTCTCTTGTATAAATTCAAAGTTGGCTTCTCTGTTTAAGTCTTCTCTCTCTCTCTCTCTCTCTCTCTCTCTCTCTCTCTCTCTCTCTCTCTCTCTCTCTCTCTCTCTCTCTCTCTCTCTCTCTCTCTCTCTCTATCTATCTATCTATCTATCTATCTCTCTCTCTCTCTCCAGGCCTTAGTATAAGCTAAGTATCTGGACCGCGGTAGCTCAGCCGGTAGCGCGTCTGACTACAATGTAGGAAGTATAGGGTTCGAATCCTGGTGATAGGTAGGATTTTTTTGAGACGATTGCCCGCTCCTAGGTTTGCCCAGCCTTAAAGAGGTGCCGGTCAACTGTGATTGGTAACGTAAAGACTGTGGGAAAAAGAACTGGCCATCGTACGCTATATGCCGAGGCCCAGGAAGGGTGACGCTTCAAGTACCAGCCCTGGGCCAACACTCGGAATACGTCACACCTTCACTTTTTTTTTTTATAGGAAACTTTTTTTTTTCTGAACATCAATAGTTCCCACAATAGCTTTGTGCTAAATGTTTTGCCAATTTGCCGGATTTTTATTTTCTCTCCATCACGCTCTGGTAATGTAAAAAAAAAAAATCTTTTTCTTTTTCATATTTCTTTTTTCTTTCTTTGTTTCTTTTTTTTCGTATTCGTTTTGTTCTTTTCTTTTCTGTACCTTTCTTGTTTTTTCTTGCTATATATTTCATTATTTTATTTTTTTCCTGTTTTTCCTTCTTTTCAGCATTGTCCTCCTGTACTATTACATGTTTTCCTGTAAGTTTGGTTGTTTGGTATTTAATTTCTTCCCTCTCGCCTGCAAAGTATTAGTGCGTCATTATAAGTCCTGGCAGCAGTGAGCCCCGCCTTCCATCACACTAATATCTCCCAAGTTACGCCGTTAACATCAAAACTTTCTTATTTTCCCGTCTGGTATTAAAAACCTGCAATGGAGCGACTCACAGTAAAGTGTTTTTTTCTGCAGCTTTCTTTATTTTTTCTTAACCTTTTTCTTTATTTTTGAGTTTTGTCTTTTTAATGTCTATATAACTGTCCGCTTCCTTGCCTGTCTGTCTGTGTGTCTGTCCGTCTGTTTGTCTGTGTTTTGTTTCCTTTGTTTTCTGTTTTTTTTTTTAGTTTTTGTCAGTCTTGATTTTTTTTGTGTGTGTGTATGTTTGTCTGTCTGTAGAAATGTATGTACGCATGTTTTTTTTTTTTACTTTACTTTTTTATTTCATAATTTCTTTCATTTTCTCTTCCTTTCCCTCTCCTGTTTTCTTTTTGTCGTGGGTTATTTTTCCTTTTCTTTCTTTCTTTTTTTTCTTTCTTTCTTTTTCTTTATTTCTTTCCTTCTTTCTTTCTTTTTTACTTATTTCTTCCCCACCCTCCCTCCCTTCTTCCCTCCTAAGGCTGTACATACACACACACACACACACACACACACACACACACACACACACACACACACATAATAATAATAATAATAATAATAATAATAATAATAATAATAATAATAAATAAATAAATAGATAGATAGATAGGAAAAAAAAAGGACAACTGACTCACCTCCCCCGCCATCAAATCCCAGCCTTTCCTAATGAGACCCAGAGCAAGATAAGCACAAGGCAATTGGAATGATGGAGGCGAACGTAAAGCTTTGGATTAACTTTGACACATCCTCTCTCTCTCTCTCTCTCTCTCTCTCTCTCTCTCTCTCTCTCTCTCTCTCTGTCAGTGATGTGCGTTAAGTGTGAGATGAAGTGTGTATTATTTGTTGGTCCAGTGTAAGGCGTGTTGAAGTGTATTCTTACTTCTTACTACTCTTACTCTTGTGTTGTGTGTGTTTTTGATTGATGGAATAATGACTGGGTTTATGTGATGTGTGTGTGTGTGTGTGTGTGTGTGTGTGTGTGTGTGTGTGTGTGTGTGTGTGTGTGTGTGTGTGTGTGTGTGTGTGTGTGTGTGTGTGTGTGTGTGTGTGTGTGTGTGTAAATGTTTAGAGGTCACAGGAAGTAATTTTCATCATTATTTTTGTCGTGTTTATAATTTTTTTAGCATGTTTTTTTTTAACAAAATTTTTGGCATAATCCTTATCATTATTGCCGTCATCATCATCCCCATCAGTACTGGCAACTACTTCGTACTATTCCATCCTCACTTCTCGGTCTTTGCAAACCCTTGACATGAAGCAGCTGATTCGTTCATATATTGATTTTTGTTCGATTAATAATCATGAAATTCCTTGCCGTTTTTTCATCACGTTTCTGGAATACTTTCAGACAGGGAGAAAGTGAAGTTTGCCACACTGTTTGACTCACTCCTGAGGTGTAGGATTAATAGATAAATCAGAAAAATAATTAACATTGTTCATGATATAGAAAATCAATGTCTTTCATTTCCTTCAAAGTCACGTAGAAATGAAAGCATCTGTTATTCGAAATATCAAAGGAACCTGAAATTAAAATCAACTTTGATTTAGAATGAAAAAAAAAGTGATATAAAGAAAAAAACAAACTTTCTCTTCCCATGTTGTAACTCAAGAATGAATTAAAATAGCCATTAATACTCTTATTGAAATGGTATAGGATATGAGTTTCCCCTTTTTCCTTCTGTTTTTTTTCCTCTCTTCCAGCACTTCCATGGTGCCGGAATAAAAGTACCTTATTTGGCTTAGCACAAAAATAGCGTCTAAAAAGTTATAGGTATTAAAGAAGAAAATTTGTCTAGCAGTGAAAGGGTTAAAATGCTTTTTCTTTTTTTTTTTTTTAATGTCCACAATCTGTCATGTTTCTGTATCTTATTTTATTTATTTATTATTTTTTTTTCTTCTTTTCTCTTGCTCTGTCTTGAGGTGCGATATCACCTGTGTCCTGATCTTCTCTTGCACATTTTGTCATTGGATGCACGGCGGAGACTTTCACAATTCGAATGACATCAATTGACTTTTTTTTTTTATTATTATTATTGTGTTACGAATGTTGTTATATTTTGCTTTGTGTTGGTATTTTTTATTTTATTTTCTTGCTGTCATTATTGTTTTCCTTTATTTGTCGTAATTTGTGTCTGTATTTCCTTTAATTTTCTTTTATTTCGATTACCTTACTCGTGGTCGTGATTATTTTTCTTTCCTTTTATTTATTTTCCCTTCCAATGTTGTTTCCATTTGTATACATATCTATTCTGTTTTTCCTTGAATTTCTTTCCTCCAGATATGAATTTTTATCGTTTTTTTCCTCTCTCTTTTTTTTTTTTTTTGTCCTTTTAATGGTGTTGTCAGTGATATACACATTTATCTCCTTTATTTTCCACAATCTATTTTGTCTTTTTTTTTTCTAAAGTTGATATTTTCTCCTGCAGTTTATTTATTTATTTATTTATTTACTTATTTATTTATTTATTTATTTATTTATTTATTTATTTACTTACTTATTTATTTATTTGGGGGAGGGTTCATGATAATATTTTCAGTTGCAATTTTTCATTTCCCTGTTCGCCTCGATGGGCTTCTATATATTTTTGAAAATTTACTTTCCCATTTTTGGCTCGGAGTCCATCTTGCCTCGTCCAGGAAGCTTTAAGTACATTTATACCATGAATAAGATTTCCAGACTCTCCTTCTTTCCTTCCTCCATTCCTTCATTATCCTTCCTCCAACTCTCTCTCTCTCTCTCTCTCTCTCTCTCTCTCTCTCTCTCTCTCTCTCTCTCTCTCTCTCTCTCTCTCTTGGATCGAGGGAGAGATAATTACAGGGCATAACGCGAGTTTCTGCAAATACTGAAAGAAGTGAAAGAACGTGTAATTCTAAGTAGAAAATGTTGTATACACATATGCATTGTAAGGCTTTGTTTACCCGTCAGTGGAGTTGAAAATGTACGGGACTCGCGGGTGTGCTCTGTGACATGACGGACACACGGTTGCATTGTCGCAGCCTCGGAGGTGCCACTTGCTCAAATTACGAGTACTTTAATCTTATTTTTTTTTGCAGGCTGTGGAATATTATAGTATCTTATAACAAGACAAACGACATTAAAAAGCTTGTAACTTACCGATAAGCATTACACAACAACATTATTGCGGTCATTAAAAATACTTCTGTAAAATGCGACTGCGCACTGTACGTAGACTCTCTCTCTCTCTCTCTCTCTCTCTCTCTCTCTCTCTCTCTCTCTCTCTCTCTCTCTCTCTCTCTCTCTCTCTCTCTGTGTGTTAATAAAAATAACCTCTGCAGTGAAGTAATCAAGATATGTAATAATAATAAATAATAAATTCAGCAAGTTCAGCTGACCAGCAGGGAAGCAGGAGCCAATGTTGCAGTTAAGACAGTAAAGGATAGTAACTTAAAAATAAAGTAAAGTTTACTTTAGAAGTAAAGGATAGACCGAGAACGCTCAGTGTAGAAAAGGGAGACAGTTGTATGTCACTGAAGAGGAGGGGGATAGTTATCTGGAAGGTTGTGTTGAGTTGATAGATGGAGGGATTGAGTTTTTGAAACTCTGAACAATACTAAGTTTGTCCTGCCTCAATCGCAGATTTTAAAGATCAGAAGTCAGGCATTTTGTGGCTTCCCTGCATGAAATTTTTACTTCCTGAAGGGTTGGACGTCTATGAAAAGACGTGGAAAAGTGCAGGGTGGTTTCATTAGCGTAGGAGTGGAAAGGACAGGAAGTTTGGTTTAGAAGTTCATTGATGAATAATAAGAAGAGAGTGGGTGACAGGACAGAACCTGAGAAACACCACTGTTAATAGATTTAGAATCCGTTTCGGAGCCTGTCGCTCCGAAACTAGTCACTAGATATTCTCGGAAATACTTTCATTGTTATTCCCACACAAAGATACCTTGACATGTATGACTAAGCCTAACCCAACCTAAACCTAACCTAACCCTAACCTAACCTAACCTAGCTAAGCCTAAACTAGTCTAGCGTGTTGTAATTGTCATGTCCTTGTAATGACGGGGTTTTTGATTAGTGCGCTGCCTCCTCACAGCTTTCCCTTGTTGGGCAGCCGCTGCCGCTGCCGCTGGCCTGCAGCCTGCACACAGGCCATGATACAGTCTGCGACAACGGCTGCCTCATTGCGTGGCCCCTTAATGCTCACACTGGTGGTCCGAGTGTCGCTGGGGGGCGGCACAGTCACCCTGACGGTGGGGTGTTCCTGTGCCAGCCTCTTCAGCGTCTCGCCTCGAGGACCCACCACGTGGCGCCGCATGTGGGGTGCCACCTGCACCTTTAGCACCGTTCTCTTTCTCTCTTGACGAAGCTGCTCTGCCTCGCGCAGCTTCTCCTCTATTGCCTGCAGGCGGAGGGTGATTTGCAGCGCCACGGCGTCAGCCTGTGTCTTGGGCCCTTCGATAATCACTTCCCGGGACTCGAGGTCCTGCGGGAGGGGCACTGACACACGCACGGCGGGGTACTGCTGCTGCAGCTGACGGATCGTGTCTCCCCGCGTGCCGATGACGTGACGCCGTCTGTTTGGCGGCACCAGCACCGCCACCTCCACTGTGCTCTCCTGCCACGACAGACGCACTCGGTCACGGTCGTCCTGAGGGCATCTGTTGTTCCGGCGTGGCTTTTTGGACTTGCGGGACACGCGCTGTGGCTCAGAGGGCTTGATGGCTTCCTGGATGACTGTCTCCTTCTTCTTCCGTCTTGGTTTCTTACACACCAACTGCCACTCGCCACCAATGTCTTCCTCTTCGTGTCGCACTTTCTTCTTCTTCCTGCGTCGCCGACGTTTTGCAGCACAGCGCTCTGTCTGCCCCTCAGCCTTTTCTTGCTCCTCGGACGGTGAAGGCATCGCCTCAACACACTTTAGGGCCTCTGTCGCTGATGGCTTCCGAGGCTCTTCAATCAGAGCATAAATGCTCTCAATCAAGGATTCATCACACACCGCTTCACAGTCTAGGGACTCTTCAGGGGATTCATCGTCTTCCTTTGACGACGTCTGCACGTCAGGCGTAGACACACACTCATCGTCAGAAAAGCTCTGGCCAGCCTCACGCACAGGATCTTCCAGCGCCACGCATTCTTCAGGCAAGCTCTGGGCCGACTCGCACTCAGGAGACTGTCCGCAAGTCACTTGCAATGACTGGGCCGTCTCCGAGCCGCTTTCAGCCAGGCTGCCACTCTCCTCACACACATCGACTTTCTCTCCCTCATCCTGACGTGGGCTTTCAACTACCACGTACTCCTCGGCCTCCTCGTCCTGCTGCTGCGCCTTGCAACACCAGCAGCACAGGATCTTCTTCAGCGCACGGAGGAATCGGGAGCCCTTCTTCATTTTCTTCTTAGTAGAGGTTTTCTCAATTTGTTCAGACATTTTGTGTGATTATGAAAAAGTTGTGCTTCAAACAAAAACCAGCAACAAGAACATTCAGTTTGATTTGGGCTGGGTGTGTCACCTTTTTATCCCACGATCGCCACCAGTCACAAGAGTGGACCAGTGTCTTCTCTCTTTCCCTCCTTTCACTCGTACACTCCTTGCCTGTTTATGTTTTCACCTGTTGAGTCACTGTTCTGTCCACCTTCAGTTAGTGCAACTAGCCAGTGTGTTCACTCCTTCATGACTCACTCATATATAATGCATCCCTGCTCCAGGGATGCATTATATATGTTTGTGACCCGTGTAACAAAACCACTCAAAAGTTATAGGCAAAGTCGAACAACTACACATATTCCTGCATGAAAAAGGAAACAAAATTAAAGAGATTCACAAATATTACAGTCATCATATCCACTAACCT
>NC_087170.1:951726-996726 GCF_035594125.1 Scylla paramamosain | reverse complement strand
TGCTGTTTGTTATTTTTTTTTTCCCCCTTCTACAGGAGTTGCCGATCCAAAGGCCTGGCTTAAGAGTGATCCCGAGCTACCTGTACCATCAAGATCAAGATCGAGAGTGGATGAGGGCGAGGCAGGTGTGTTGTGTGGACGATGCATGACGAGGAGGACCCACTGATGTCAGCAAACATGAAAGAAAAGAGACTAACCAGGCAAGTAAATGTGTGAAGATTGGCTGTATGAATGTGAGAGGATGGGGTGTGGGCAAGTTTGAGGATGTATGCAAGGAGCTCAGGGAGTGGAGGTTCGACTTAGTCGGGCTCACTGAGACTCACCTGAGAGATGATGTACGAATGGAGGGATGCGAGTATGTTATGATTGGAAAGGGGCGTAAGGCACAGGAAACACTGGGAGGAGGCGTAGCCCTACTCTACAAGAAAGAAAGAGGACTGAAAGTAGAGGAGATTGATGTGGGGGAGTGTACAAGTAGTGAGGATGTGCTTGCAGTAAGAGTGGAATGCATGGATGGTCGTGGCAGACCAGAGAAGGTGGTACTGGTGGTAGCGTACATGACTGTCATGGGTGAAAGAGCAGAGAGGGAAAATAGGAGGAAGTATGACATACTTAAGAAAGTTGTGAGAGAGCATGGAGAGGAGAGAGTGCTAATTATGGGTGACATGAATGCACATGTGGGAATACTGGGGGAACAGGTGAACAGGAATGGTGAAATGCTTGGAGAGTTTGTTGATGAACTGGAGCTGGAAAATCTGAACGTTACTTTGGCAGAGGGGCGTGTGACTTGGAGTGCAAGAGAACAGGAATCGGCAATTGACTACATGTTGGTGAATGGAAGAATGCGTGAAATTGTGTCGCACATGTGGATAGATGAGGATGGTTTGGTTGATATTGTGTCCGATCACAACATGCTGGTTGTGGAGTGCTTGATGCAGGGTGGGAATGAAGTGAAAGTGGCAAGTAAGAGAAAGAAGTGGAGACTGAGAGATGTAGGGTGGGAGAACTTTCAGGTTGATCTGAGTGAGAGAAGCTGGGACGACGAAAGTGTGCATGACGTGGAGCATCTGAATGAGAAACTGGTTGAGGACGTGAGGGGTGCTGCTGAGAACCAGATAGGGTTTGTGAGAGTAGGTAGAAGAAAGAATGTCTGTAAACCATGGTGGAATGATGAAATCAGAGCGGCTAGGAAGGAGCGAAAGAGAATGAGTAGACAGTGTAGATGGCTGAGGAAAAAGAGGCATGAAAGCGATGAGGCAGAGAATGAGTATCTGAATGCATGGGCAGCGTATGTGAAGCAGCAGCGGTTGACGAGACGAATGATAATGAATGCTAAAGTGAAGAGTGAAAGGAGCGTGATTCAATCTTTAAGGGAGAAAGGTATGGAAGGTGGCCGTGAATGGTACAAGTTCATGAGAGGTGAGAATATGTCAGGCAGTGTTGGTGTGGAGAGTCTAAAAGTGGAGGGTGTAGTTATAACAGAGAAGGATGGAATCAGGGAGGCAATCAAAGGGTTCTGGGAAGAAGTAGGTGGGGTAGGTGAGATGTTTAGTGTGAGAGAAGAATGTGTAACACTGGAAAGGAAGAATGCAGATGAACTGGATGAAAGAATCAGTAGGAATTAAGTGGAGAGGTGTGTGAGAAGGCAGAAGAATGGCAAGGCAGCAGGTCCAGATGATATACCCTATGAGTTCTACAAGAATGGTGGGGAGGTAGTGATAGACAGAATGACTGAGTTATTCAACCGAGTGTGGGATGAAGAGAGAGTGCCAAGAAAGTGGAATGAGAGCCGAGTGTGTCTGTTACATAAGGGAGGATTTAAGAGTAAGAATGAGCTGAAGAACTACAGGCCAATTGCATTAGTGAATACAGTAGGTAAAGTTTTCAGTGCAGTGTTGAATGAGAGACTGTGTAAATGGATTGAGAGAGCTGGAGTGCTGGGTGAAGAACAGAATGGTTTTCGTAGGGACAGGAGAGCTGAGGACAATATGTTTGTGGTGAATGAAATGATTGAGAAGAAAAAGAAGGATGGGGGTAAATTGTACCTAGGTTTTTTGGATATAGAGAAAGCTTATGATAGAGTGAACAGAGAAATGTTAGGTAGAGTCTTAGAAAAGATTGGATTGAGTGCAAAGATAGTTAACGTAGTGCAAAGTATGTATGTGGACACAAGAGCTAGATACAGGCTAGGAGACATAGAAACAGACTGGGTGAAGAGTGAGAGAGGAGTTAGGCAGGGCTGTATATTGTCACCAACCTTTTTTAGCCTGTATACAGAGGAGCTAGCAGCCAGGATGAGAAGAATGAATGTAGGGGTAAGTGTGGGGAATGATAAAGTATGTGTGCTCCTTTATGCAGATGATGTAGTTGTTATGAGTGAATCGGCAGATGAGCTTCAAAGTTTGTTGGATGTAGTGGATGGCTATGGTAAAGACTTTGGAGTAAGGTTTAGCAGTGAGAAAAGCAAAGTAATGATTGTGAATAGATCAGAGGATGAAAGTAATGTGGTATGGAGACTTGGAGAGAATGAGTTGAGACAGGTGCAAGAATGCAAGTACTTAGGGATGTGGATGAGTCCTAGTGGGTGTGCAAAGGCAAAGAATGAAAAGATAAGTATGCTAAACCAATGGGTAGGTCGATTGGGAAGCGCGGCAAGGATGAGAGCAAGTAAGTATGATGTGTTGAGAGAAGTGTGGAAGAGTGTGGCTGTGCCATGTATAATGTATGGTATGGATGTGATTGCATGGAATGAAAGTGAAATTGATAAGTTAGAAGTGGGCCAGAACAAAGTAGCAAGGATGGCACTGAGTGCACCGAGGTGCACAGCAGTTGAAGCCTTGAGAGGTGACATGGGATGGAGCACCTTCAGAGAAAGACTGACAAAAGCCACACTTAGGTACAAGATTAGGCTTGAGAGAATGGATGATGCAAGAATAGCAAGGAAGGTGTACCTGTGGAATGAAAGTGGAAGCAAATGGAGGAAGAGATGCATGAGAATGACAGACAGGAATGGATTGCAAGTTGTGTGGGCGATAAGAATGGCTGGTAGGAATCAAAATGAGCGTGAATGGGTGGTAACAAGAGGAGGAAGAGTGGGAGCCGAATGGGATGTGAGAAAATGGAAGAATGAGATAGACAAAGAAGTGAAATGTGTGGGACTGAATGAATGGAGGAATGAGATTTAAAGAAAGAAGACCCTGGAATGGTACAAGGAGAAAGAGGCCCCGAGGTATGAAAGGTGGTATGATGGAAGCCTGGGCGGTGATCTTCTCTTCCGAGCGAGGGCACAGTGTATGGATGTGAATGCAAGGAGTTACAGGTGGTCTGAGTCCCGCAGCAAAGTGTGCCAGATGTGTGACATGGGAGAGGATGAGACGGTGGAACATGTGGTGCTGGAGTGTGTGCAGTATGCCAGAGACAGGAATGAGATGATGCAAGTGATACTGACTGAGTTAGGGCATGATAGGAATGAAAGAGTGGAGAAGACAGGAAAGGAATGGATGGTGTTGTTGCTGGGACTGTGTAGAGAGGCGAATGAAAGGATGATTGAGGCGGTGAAACAGTTTCTGGAGAGAATGTGGCGTGCCAGGTGTATGAACAATTAGGATAGAGGATGCTGTTCGTTTCTCTTTTTTTTTTCCCCTTTCTACAGGAGTTGCCGATCCAAAGGCCTGGCTCAGGAGTGATCCTGAGTGATCAAGATCCTGCTCCGCGGTGTGTACAAGTGGCTTTGCCTTGCTCTCTGAGTTTTCTCTGAGTTTTGTGGTTTATATTTCTTGCCTGTGTGCTGAAATACCCTGAAAATGGTGATGAGCGCGTGTGGTTCATGCGAGGAGAGTGTGGCGAACAGGCAAAGGGCTGTGGCATGCGAGAGATGCATGGCCTGGTTCCATGTAGCCTGTGTGGGCATGAGGGAGGCCAACATGAAGGCGCTGGGGTTCGAGCTTCTGGTGTTCCTCTGCAGGGAATGCCTGAGCAAGAGCCTCAATGAATGGAGGAACCAGGATGAAGAAAAAGAAGAGAGAGTGGAGCAGATCACCCAGACAGAAAACCTGATGAAAGAGGCAGAAGCACAGACGACGAAGACTGAAGAAAGAAAAGACCAGCAAGAAGTGGTGGAAGTGGCCAGAACAGACAGACGCCCAAGGAAGAAGAGAATGGTAGTCAAGAAAGCCCCAGTACGTGTCATTGGAGACAGCATGGTAAGGAAGACTCCCGACTTTGTGAGAAGGGAAATTGAGTGCACCAGCATGGGAGGTGCTAAGATCCAAGACATCAAGAGGAAAGTCAAGGAAGAAGTGCAAGAAATGGAAGAGAGAAGCCTGCTAGTTGTCCAAGGAGGAGGCAACAACTTAGTAGAGGCAGGTGCTGAAGACACGGTAAAGGAAGTGATAGAAGCAGTGAGGGCAGCAGAAGAGAAGAAGATGTGTGTGGCTGTGGTGGGGGTCCTGCGGCGCCCACGGGAAGGAGTGCAGTATGAGAAGGTTAGAAGAGAAACGAACCGCAAGATATGCATGGAACTCATGAAGATCAAGATGGAATGGATGGCAGAGAAGAAGGGCAACGTGAGCTTCCTGGACATTGATGGGATCCTTGACCAGGACAAATTCTTCGGGAGAGACGGGGTCCACCTCAACCACAACGGGAATGAGAGGCTAGGACGTCGACTGGCTGAGTGGATGAGGGCGAGGCAGGTGTGTTGTGTGGACGATGCATGACGAGGAGGACCCACTGATGTCAGCAAACATGAAAGAAAAGAGACTAACCAGGCAAGTAAATGTGTGAAGATTGGCTGTATGAATGTGAGAGGATGGGGTGTGGGCAAGTTTGAGGATGTATGCAAGGAGCTCAGGGAGTGGAGGTTCGACTTAGTCGGGCTCACTGAGACTCACCTGAGAGATGATGTACGAATGGAGGGATGCGAGTATGTTATGATTGGAAAGGGGCGTAAGGCACAGGAAACACTGGGAGGAGGCGTAGCCCTACTCTACAAGAAAGAAAGAGGACTGAAAGTAGAGGAGATTGATGTGGGGGAGTGTACAAGTAGTGAGGATGTGCTTGCAGTAAGAGTGGAATGCATGGATGGTCGTGGCAGACCAGAGAAGGTGGTACTGGTGGTAGCGTACATGACTGTCATGGGTGAAAGAGCAGAGAGGGAAAATAGGAGGAAGTATGACATACTTAAGAAAGTTGTGAGAGAGCATGGAGAGGAGAGAGTGCTAATTATGGGTGACATGAATGCACATGTGGAAATACTGGGGGAACAGGTGAACAGGAATGGTGAAATGCTTGGAGAGTTTGTTGATGAACTGGAGCTGGAAAATCTGAACGTTACTTTGGCAGAGGGGCGTGTGACTTGGAGTGCAAGAGAACAGGAATCGGCAATTGACTACATGTTGGTGAATGGAAGAATGCGTGAAATTGTGTCGCACATGTGGATAGATGAGGATGGTTTGGTTGATATTGTGTCCGATCACAACATGCTGGTTGTGGAGTGCTTGATGCAGGGTGGGAATGAAGTGAAAGTGGCAAGTAAGAGAAAGAAGTGGAGACTGAGAGATGTAGGGTGGGAGAACTTTCAGGTTGATCTGAGTGAGAGAAGCTGGGACGACGAAAGTGTGCATGACGTGGAGCATCTGAATGAGAAACTGGTTGAGGACGTGAGGGGTGCTGCTGAGAACCAGATAGGGTTTGTGAGAGTAGGTAGAAGAAAGAATGTCTGTAAACCATGGTGGAATGATGAAATCAGAGCGGCTAGGAAGGAGCGAAAGAGAATGAGTAGACAGTGTAGATGGCTGAGGAAAAAGAGGCATGAAAGCGATGAGGCAGAGAATGAGTATCTGAATGCATGGGCAGCGTATGTGAAGCAGCAGCGGTTGACGAGACGAATGATAATGAATGCTAAAGTGAAGAGTGAAAGGAGCGTGATTCAATCTTTAAGGGAGAAAGGTATGGAAGGTGGCCGTGAATGGTACAAGTTCATGAGAGGTGAGAATATGTCAGGCAGTGTTGGTGTGGAGAGTCTAAAAGTGGAGGGTGTAGTTATAACAGAGAAGGATGGAATCAGGGAGGCAATCAAAGGGTTCTGGGAAGAAGTAGGTGGGGTAGGTGAGATGTTTAGTGTGAGAGAAGAATGTGTAACACTGGAAAGGAAGAATGCAGATGAACTGGATGAAAGAATCAGTAGGGATGAAGTGGAGAGGTGTGTGAGAAGGCAGAAGAATGGCAAGGCAGCAGGTCCAGATGATATACCCTATGAGTTCTACAAGAATGGTGGGGAGGTAGTGATAGACAAAATGACTGAGTTATTCAACCGAGTGTGGGATGAAGAGAGAGTGCCAAGAAAGTGGAATGAGAGCCGAGTGTGTCTGTTACATAAGGGAGGATTTAAGAGTAAGAATGAGCTGAAGAACTACAGGCCAATTGCATTAGTGAATACAGTAGGTAAAGTTTTCAGTGCAGTGTTGAATGAGAGACTGTGTAAATGGATTGAGAGAGCTGGAGTGCTGGGTGAAGAACAGAATGGTTTTCGTAGGGACAGGAGAGCTGAGGACAATATGTTTGTGGTGAATGAAATGATTGAGAAGAAAAAGAAGGATGGGGGTAAATTGTACCTAGGTTTTTTGGATATAGAGAAAGCTTATGATAGAGTGAACAGAGAAATGTTAGGTAGAGTCTTAGAAAAGATTGGATTGAGTGCAAAGATAGTTAACGTAGTGCAAAGTATGTATGTGGACACAAGAGCTAGATACAGGCTAGGAGACATAGAAACAGACTGGGTGAAGAGTGAGAGAGGAGTTAGGCAGGGCTGTATATTGTCACCAACCCTTTTTAGCCTGTATACAGAGGAGCTAGCAGCCAGGATGAGAAGAATGAATGTAGGGGTAAGTGTGGGGAATGATAAAGTATGTGTGCTCCTTTATGCAGATGATGTAGTTGTTATGAGTGAATCGGCAGATGAGCTTCAAAGTTTGTTGGATGTAGTGGATGGCTATGGTAAAGACTTTGGAGTAAGGTTTAGCAGTGAGAAAAGCAAAGTAATGATTGTGAATAGATCAGAGGATGAAAGTAATGTGGTATGGAGACTTGGAGAGAATGAGTTGAGACAGGTGCAAGAATACAAGTACTTAGGGATGTGGATGAGTCCTAGTGGGTGTGCAAAGGCAAAGAATGAAAAGATAAGTATGCTAAACCAGTGGGTAGGTCGATTGGGAAGCGCGGCAAGGATGAGAGCAAGTAAGTATGATGTGTTGAGAGAAGTGTGGAAGAGTGTGGCTGTGCCATGTATAATGTATGGTATGGATGTGATTGCATGGAATGAAAGTGAAATTGATAAGTTAGAAGTGGGCCAGAACAAAGTAGCAAGGATGGCACTGAGTGCACCGAGGTGCACAGCAGTTGAAGCCTTGAGAGGTGACATGGGATGGAGCACCTTCAGAGAAAGACTGACAAAAGCCACACTTAGGTACAAGATTAGGCTTGAGAGAATGGATGATGCAAGAATAGCAAGGAAGGTGTACCTGTGGAATGAAAGTGGAAGCAAATGGAGGAAGAGATGCATGAGAATGACAGACAGGAATGGATTGCAAGTTGTGTGGGCGATAAGAATGGCTGGTAGGAATCAAAATGAGCGTGAATGGGTGGTAACAAGAGGAGGAAGAGTGGGAGCCGAATGGGATGTGAGAAAATGGAAGAATGAGATAGACAAAGAAGTGAAATGTGTGGGACTGAATGAATGGAAGAATGAGATGGAAAGAAAGAAGACCCTGGAATGGTACAAGGAGAAAGAGGCCCCGAGGTATGAAAGGTGGTATGATGGAAGCCTGGGCGGTGATCTTCTCTTCCGAGCGAGGGCACAGTGTATGGATGTGAATGCAAGGAGTTACAGGTGGTCTGAGTCCCGCAGCAAAGTGTGCCAGATGTGTGACATGGGAGAGGATGAGACGGTGGAACATGTGGTGCTGGAGTGTGTGCAGTATGCCAGAGACAGGAATGAGATGATGCAAGTGATACTGACTGAGTTAGGGCATGATAGGAATGAAAGAGTGGAGAAGACAGGAAAGGAATGGATGGTGTTGTTGCTGGGACTGTGTAGAGAGGCGAATGAAAGGATGATTGAGGCGGTGAAACAGTTTCTGGAGAGAATGTGGCGTGCCAGGTGTATGAACAATTAGGATAGAGGATGCTGTTCGTTTCTCTTTTTTTTTTTTTTTTTCCCTTTCTACAGGAGTTGCCGATCCAAAGGCCTGGCTCAGGAGTGATCCTGTGCCACCTGTACCATCAAGATCAAGATCAAGATCCATCAAGATCAAGATCAAGATATCAGATGGTGAGTCTGCGTACAAAATTGCATCGGAGGGATTGATAGAGGCAGCCATCCATCATCATCGGCGACACCATGGCTCTTGAGAAGGTAACATGGCTACCGTTCTACACTCACATCATCTGGCTATCAACACACACGAGAATGGCGGCGGTGCAGAGGTGTAAATAGGGAAAATAGGCGTATATGTGAGGGCGGGTGGCGGGGATCCTATGGCGGAAAATCGAGGGATGATCGAGGGTGATGCCCCACCATTATTAATTACTCCTTTATTTAGCGATTTACAACACACACACCTGCCCGCCAGTAAGAAGCAGGTGTGGGCGGCCATCTTGAGCGCTAAGGGACGAGGGGACAAGGGGAAATAAGGAAATATGGCTCAAAATGCCTCCTTATTTTATTGTATTTTCGATTTTTTTATTTTTTTATTTATGGAATTGTGTGTGTGTGTGTGTGTGTGTGTGTGTGTGTGTGTGTGTGTGTGTGTGTGTGAGGGAAGGGAGGACGGGAGTGGGGGAGTTCTTGTGTTCGTTAAGGATAAAAAAAAAAAAAAGTTTTAACGTAAATATTTTCCTTATTTTTCTCTTCATTTTCTTGTGTTTGTTGTTTGTTTTGTTTGTTTGTTTTGTTGGTTCGTTATGTGTGTGTGTGTGTGTCAGAATATATCGTTTTTATTTTTTTCATTTTTTTCAGTTTTCTTGTCTCAACTGAATATTTGTTTGTTTGTTTATTTGTTTGTTTGTATATCCATGTATGTTTGTCCTCTTCTTCCTCTTCCTCCTCTTTCTTTCATCTAGACCTCCTCTTCTCTCTTCCCATCTCTTCCTCCTCCTAGCCCAACCAAGCCTAATTCTCTCTCTCTCTCTCTCTCTCTCTCTCTCTCTCTCTCTCTCTCTCTCTCTCTCTCTCTCTCTCTCTCTCTCTCTCTCTCTCAGACAGACAGACCTCGATGACAGCGTGGTGAGCGAGGAGGGGGAGTCAACCAGCAGAGTAGGGAAGCGTGACCCCTACTTTGAACCAGTGGTGACCTTGCTGGAGGTCTTCGTGGTTAGTGATGATGACCAGGAGGAGGAAATGATAAGACTGAGTTTCGAGGTCAGGTCAGGTTGGTAATGGTGTTTTTATTATTATTGTTATTATTATTATTATTATTATTATTATTATTATTATTATTATTATTATTATTTTGTGAGCTTTTTATTGGTTTATTATTTTATTGAGAAATGTTGTTGGTAGTTTTGCTGTTTCTTGTTGTTAGGTGAGGTGAGGTCAGGTCAAGTACTGATGGTAATTTTGCTGTTTTATCATTGTTAGGTAAGGTTAGGTTTTCTTATTGCAGGTAAATAGTTATTATTATTTTTATTATTATTATTATTATTATTATTATTATTATTATTTTCTCTCAATCTATGTTTTCTTTCTTACTTACCTCCCCCTCCTCCTCCTCCTCCTCCTCCTCCTCCTCCTCCTCCTCCTCCTCTCCTTGTTCTTCACATAACTTCTCTTAATTTTATTAACCTAACCTAACATGCAGACAGTGCCAGCCTAACGTAACCCCCCCCCCACCTGCAGGCAGTACAAGCTGTTTCTTTATCACACCTCTGAGTCGCCCCCACAGTGGAAGGAACGGGGCATGGAGGCCATTAAGATTCTGAGGAACAAGCAGAAGAAGGCTGTAAGTGATTGGGTTAGGTTTGTGTGTGTGTGTGTGTGTGTGTGTGTGTGTGTGTGTGTGTGTGTGTGTGTTTGTGTGTGTGTTGACTGGGCTGCCTCATGTGGGATTACCAGCCTGATCTGATTGTCTGACAGACAGACAAGAAGACAGACAGACAGATAGATTATTATCACTATATTATTACCAGTCATTAATTCAAATAGATAGATTATTATTATTGTTATTATTATTTTATCACCAGCCATTAATTCTCTCCTTATTTTTCAGGTGGAGTTTGTTCAGCGGCAGAATTAATGCCAGTGGTTGAGTTCAGATCCTCCAAGACACACACACACACATACAGCAGCCCCTCCACCTCCCCACAGCCCTCCACAGCCCCTGACACAGCATCTGACACAGGCCCTTCACAGACCACCACATACCTCACACATACATAAGAACATAAGAACATAAGAAATAAGGGAAGCTGCAAGAAGCGACCAGGCTTACACGTGGCAGTCCCTGTATGAAATATACCTACCTATTTCCATCTGTTATCCCCATCCATAAACTTGTCTAATCTTCTCTTAAAGCTCTCTAGTGTCCTAACACTAACAACATGATTACTGAGTCCGTTCCACTCATCTACCACTCTTTTTGAGAACAAATTTTTTCCTATCTCCATCCTAAACCCAAATTTTTCAAGCTTGTACCCATTATTTCTTGTTCTACCCTGGTTGCTGATCCTAAGAATTTTGCCTACATCCCCCTTGTTATAACCCTTATACCACTCAAAGACTTCTATCAGGTCCCCTCTTAACCTACGTATCTCTAAAGAATGTAAATTTAACAGCTTCAACCTCGCCTCGTAAGGAATACTCCTCATCCCCTGTATCCTTTTAGTCATTCTCCTCTGTACTGATTCTAATAGACCTATATCTTTCCTGTAATGTGGGGACCAGAACTGCACAGCATAGTCTAGATGAGGTCTGACCAGCGCCAAAGTATAACTTTAATACTACTTCCGGCCTTCTACTTTTAACACTCCTAAAAATCACACACACCACAGGAGCCTCACAAACAGTCTCACAGCCTTCACAAGCAGCCCCACACTCCACCACAGACACACCAGACCCACAGCCCTTCACCTCACCCACTTCCCAGCCCCCAACGCCCCCCAGCCACCACAAATGAAGTGAAAGGAAGGGACTGTGGCTTCACCCAGCCAGCCAGGACAGCCTACAGAGAGGGGGTAGTCCCAGTCAAGTCACAAAATATAGGCTTGGTTCTTCCTACAGTTTGAAGTCAATGATTGGACAGGTTCTCTTTGTTTACTTGTTATTGTTTTTTTTCTTTCCATTCTCTCTCTCTCTCTCTCTCTCTCTCTCTCTCTCTCTCTCTCTCTCTCTCTCTCTCTCTCTCTCTCTCTCTCTCTCTCTCTCTCTCTCTCTCTCTCTCTCTCTCTCTCTCTCTCTCTGCCCTTCACTATTGTTAGGTAATAATTGCAGTAACAGCAGTAGTCATAGTTATTATTGTATATTTTTTAGCACTCCAGAACAGTGTAGCAGTAGTAGTAGTAGTAGTAGTTGGCAGGAATTAAGTACAGTATTAAATATATTCTGATCTTGATTTGTGTTGCAGGCCAGACAGCTTAGTGGCAGAGCTGCAGGTGGCCCTTGTAAGCTTCCTGGTGGCACAGATGTAGGACGGCTGGGAGCAGTGGAGGTGCCTGATGGGGCAGCTGTGCCGGGCAGAGGGGCTGCTACTGCTGCTGCTGCTGCTGCTGCTGGGGAGAGCCACACTTGTATGGTAAGCTTCTCTCAGTCCTTCTCTAACAGATTAATGAGGTTGTTGATGTATTTTTTTTGTTTTTCTCTATATAAAATTGCTCTCTCTCTCTCTCTCTCTCTCTCTCTCTCTCTCTCTCTCTCTCTCTCAAGTTAGCTTAGTGGTAGTGGTAGTAATAACAGTAGGAGTAGTAGCATTAGTAGTAGCATGAACACCACACACTTAACACTCCCAACTCTCCCTTCCAGACCCTAGTAGTAGCAGCAGTAGTAGTAGTAGTATTAACACTAACCACTCATTATTTCTCTACTGGTGATCTTCTGGCTTTCCTTACTGAGTCTTGGTCATCCTCTTTTAGAGATTTTGGTGAAACTTTTGCTGTTGCCTTGGACATATCAAAAGCTTTTGATAGAGTCTGGCACAAAGCTTTGATTTCCAAACTACCCTCCTACGGCTTCTATCCTTCTCTCTGTAACTTCATCTCAAGTTTCCTTTCTGACCATTCTATTGATGCTGTGGTAGACGGTCACTATTCTTCTAAATCTATTAACAGTGGTGTTCCTCAGGGTTCTGTCCTGTCACCCACTTTTCCTATTATTCATCAGTGACTTTCTAAAACCAAACTTGTTGTCCTATCCACTCCTATACTGATGATACCACCCCGCACTTATCCATGTCTTTTCATAGACATCCAACCCTTCAGGAAGTAAACAGTTCACGCAGGGAAGCCACAGAACACCTCACTTCTGATCTCTCAAAAATTTCTGACTGGGGCAGACCAAACTAGTTATTGTTTGCTGTCTAAAAAATCAATTCTTCCATCTATCAACTCGACACAACCTTCCAGACAACTATCCCCTCTTCTTCAATGACACTCAGCTGTCCCCCTCTTCTACACTGCCACACTCCCCTGCCTGTTTTCCCTTGGTACAAGCTTCTCATGTGATGGCTCACCCATAATTTTCCTCACATAATGAGTCCTGGCAAGCTTGACAGTGAAGAAAAGTGTTGTGATGGTATTTGTTCAAGAAGGGATCAGTAATTGTGAGACAGGAAGGAAGATGGCAAATTCAAAAGCAGCCGTCACCCGGGTGGTGGACGGAGGCCGCTCACCCCCAGTCATCCTGCAGCTCACAGGTCTCTTCTGACCAGGAGAAAGATGGCGTGGCAATTAAGTGTTCACCGTGCATGTGTTCCATCAACTTATTATTCCTGTATTTGTCTTCCTTTTTTTGCCCTTAGCCTTTCTCTCAGGAGTGGCAGCTATGCCCAGCACTAGTGTAGCCCTGGCCAACTGTGTCACGGCTGTCTTTGATCTCCCTGTCTTCCTTCCAGCCCCACAGTTACTGACCTTGACTCAAACACCATCACGGCACTCTCTTCCCTGTTAAACTTGCCGGGATCCATTGTAATGTTAGGGGTATTGAATGTGAGCGATGAAATGAGAAGGTAGTGGCAAGGGGGAAAAAAGTACAGGGGAGCGCAGGAGAGACACCTCTCTCCACTGTGCCTGACAGCGCAGGAGAGACACCTCTCTCCACTGTGCCTGACAGTCTCTCAGTGATTGAAAGACTGAGCATAACATCTTCAGGGCACGTGAGTTGCCATGTATGACAATTTGGCACTTTTTCCATGTCTTCTTATTTGAGTAGACATATCATATCTTGTCATAATGAAAAGTCTAGTTTATCATGTATGTGGAGACCTTCAAGTTACAATACAGCCCACTGCTTTAAGAGTTAAATGTACATGTCAATGTTTTCTGTCGTGCCTTCTTTGCTGTGTAATGTTGTGGTGAAACGGTTAAATTCTGGACCGAGTTGTGAGTCATGCAGCAGGAGTATAGGTGTGTGTCTTCCCCACAGGTGGTAACATGGAGAGGAAGTGGAAGAAAGCTTGGGACGCTCCCATAACTCAGGAGCAAGAAATACACCTTACTGGAAACCTTGTGACTGACAGGTGGCAGTGACTGCAGGAACCAATTCAGGTGAACACTGTGTTTTGTTGCTACACTTGAGAATCCTCTATCCTAAATTTAAAAATCTAAGTTTTTAATTGTCATGTCTTGTCATGTTTTTGTCCCACCAAAAAATTGATTACTAGAGCTTGATTTACTGCCATGGGAGGTATCAGAAATTGGCAAGTTGTCATTAAAAAAAACTGGGGAAATCTAAAATATGCACCACTTTCATTCACTCCCGACAATTTTGGATAAGGAATCCTCAACTGTATGTAATCAGAGTATTGTTGAGAGTCATGGTGTGTGTATGAATCCTTATGTGTGTATGTGCAGGATAAGAGGGAGGTGGTTAATAAGATTAGTA
This sequence comes from Scylla paramamosain, assembly GCF_035594125.1. NCBI lineage: Eukaryota > Metazoa > Arthropoda > Malacostraca > Decapoda > Portunidae > Scylla > Scylla paramamosain. The sequence continues at coordinate 982,637 of NC_087170.1, read as the reverse complement.
AATTAGGCGTGCTCTTACCAAGATTAGAAGAGCAGTAAGTGTGAAAATAGTGGTACAGGATTGCAAGAGAGGCAGTGTGTGGGCTGGGTAAGTGCACTTGTGGTGCTTTTGTTAAGAGTGACCGGGATGGATGAGTGTTACCGGTGTGGTGTGTTGTGGAGAGTTACTGAAGAGGGTTAGAAGGAATGGTCTGCAGTGATCAGTGTGAAATAAGAGGAGAGGATGCGTTGCTTGAGTTTTTGTTGTGAGATGTGCACGTGAAAGGTGTTTAGTGAAAAATAAGGTTTTTTGGGGAATTTATGGATATAGAAAGATAAATAGATATGAATTGTGGGGTGTTTCAGGATTGTTTGGGCCAGGTGATGGGCTGTTCAAGGGAGTGAAAAGATTGTGAAAAGTAAAATGCCGGCATTTGAGTTATATAATTAGTATGTATGTGTGATATTAGTTCATGTCTTAGTAACTTTCCATCTTCCCCAAGTTGCATTACTCTTTTGCAGATGTCTGTCTTGTGTTGGCGAACGTCCTGTCTGCAGTCAGGCCAGTAGTGCCATGTTGCAGGGTGTGACATCAGGTGAAGAGCCAAATGGAGAGTGTCTGCAGCCAGCACTGGGTGTGCTGATGCTGTACAAGTGTCGAGCCAGGTGCCACAGCACATGTCAGCTGACTCCACCAGAGTAGTGTCTCTAGTCCAGGATGCACTGCTGTGTACGACTTGTATGTCTTTGCTAATAAATAAATATTTGTGACTATTCTTATTATATATGTGAAATAAATATATAGTTTGCTAACAGTGTGGTATAATAGTGTAAAAATAAATATTTGATAACAATTCATGCATGCCCCAAAGGTAAAAAAAAAAAAAAAAAAAACAGGATTGTGCCCTCTAAACTTTTAAGATACCACTTGCACATAGAAGCCCCGTCCCAGCGACTCCAGTGTCGGCTGGGATGGGGCTTCTATGTGCAAATGGTATCTTAAACTTAGTTTAGTAGCCAATCCTGACTTTTTTTTTTACCTTGGGGGCATGACCTGTACTCCCAGAAAGACTATTTGCCAAAGATATTATTGACATGGCATAAATAACTATCATTATGTTCAAGATGGTATACTGAATGTTTATTGTTTTAATGTGAATGTTGAGTGAATAAATACACAACAATAATATAAACATGGCACTTTTTTTCCTTATTACTGAAGTGCTGGAATGTACAAAACTTATCCCAAGCCTGAATGAAGGTGGTGGTGGTGGTTGTTGAGTACAGAAGAGAAGGACTTGCTACATTCTTCCTTCCCAGACTGGAGTGGACTGGAGAACTCTTGCAGCAGGGCCTGGGAGCAACAACACTTGCCAATTCTTATGTCCTTGCGTCAACTTGCGTGAGGAGCAACCTCTTCTTTGTGAAACTGCCTGCAGCTCTCGTGCCTCCACAAGTGTTGAAGGTTGCCTGTCGGTCCCGCCATGACTTGAAGGGAATTTTACGTGTTCTTCCTGCTTGAAATTCTTGACACACTCTTCTTACTGCAACTTGACTCTTCCCTGATTGCTTTGTCCCAACGATACTTAATACCTCTTGTGGGGCTTGAAGGTGGTGACGCTCTGCCTCTTTTTCCTGGTGAAGCTTGACTCCCTGATTGCAATGGAGTACATTGGGCCTGGCGTGACAACACTGTTTAATAACCAGGTGCTGGTAGAGATTCCTGTGGGCTGTTCATGGGATGATGAAGTGGAAGCTGCACACTTCACACCTACAAGGAAAACAGACCATTAGTTCCTAGATACATGAAGCTTGTTGTATGTGTTGTGATTCCTTGTAATGTGTTTGATAACTGATTCCCTACAAAACTAAGACTACACAAAATATATGATGGGAAAATGGAGGAAGCATGACAAGCACTGCATGGTATGGAACTGTGCTGAGATTTAATATGAAATATGGCTAAATTCCATACTGTCATATTCAAGAAACAAAAATTGAAAGAAAGGAAAGCACCGGGTAGAGAAAATCTGAAAAGTATTGTTACGAAAGCACAAACCTCAGCACTCCCGTAGACGCCCACAATTCCCCGACAGTCAGGACAGCACTCGGGAACACCAGCAGGCTAGACAAGAGATGCTAAGGGTACCACGTCCCACGTGATTCACGCACAGCCAGACAGAGCGGGTAGACAAACAGTGGGCAACACTTTCTTCCTTTACTAGTTCCGTTAGTTACAGGCAGTTACAGACACAGGCAGGGACAGTCAAACTCTTCAGGCTCACGCAACAGGCACTCGGCACGGAGGACACGCAAAGACAAGTTATCCAGAGCGGGGCCAACAACACACTGCCCAGTCACTGCAGTCACGCGACTTCTCTCCCGCCATCCATGCACCACTGCCAGACACCAGGCACAGCTGACACACACACACGCACGTCACACACTCAATCCCACAGAAAGAAATAAAGGCAACTTAGACTAAACAACAATAATACCCGGGCGTTACAGTATGGCAGTATAACGTTTGAAGCTGAGAAATGCGCGTTTGATAAATACGTCCCTATTATAATTTAAAGGCAAAAATTTGAAGGATGATGCAGAATAGAAGAAAACACCAGATAGAAGAAATTTGCATGGCATCACAGATATTTCAATGGCATGACAGTTAATACACAAGTTTGAAAGATGAACCTGATTAAATATTTCTGTATCTCTGTGCTCATGAAGAACACAAATAAAAAACTTACAATTTGAAAAGAAGAGTCATTTTAAACTTTGATCCGTACCTTTTAAGTTTATTAATTTTATTCATAGTCAGTTTATGGTTCCAGAGAAACAACAATTTCAAATCTAGCCTATCTTTTTGAAACCCACTGTATAATGAACACGTCATTATAAGGGAAAGAATTTTGTAGCCAAATACATGAGGAAATATTATACAAGAAAATATTTATCAGATGAATAACAAATTAGGAAAAGAACTATCTGAAATAGGCCAACTTTCAGGTGAACTGGATAAAAAAAAAAATAAATAAATAAAATAAATAAATAAATAAGTAGTTTAATAGAACAAAGCAGTATTAGAAAAGTCTAATGCAAATTTAGAATGGAAATGTGTGTGTGTGTGTGTGTGTTTGAGAAGGGGTTATGTCTTTTTGAGTGCATGACCATTGTTTTGGCTGCCTGACTAGGTTTTTGAGTGTCACCAGATTTTTGAGTGCATCACCAGTTTTTTGAGTGCATCACCAATTTTTTTGAGTGCATCACCAGTATTTTTGAGTTCATCACCAGTATTCTGAGTGCCACCAGTTTCCTTGTGCCACCAGTTTTTTTTTTTTTTTTTTTTTTTGAGTGTCATCAGTATTTTCTGCATGAGAGTGCGTGGGTGTGCATATAGCGTTATTAAAGGTAGGTAAGTAGGTAGGTGTGTGTGTGTGTGTGTGTGTGTGTGTGTGTGTGTGTGTGATAATGAATAAAGGAAAATAATGACCAATCGTAGTTCACAAGCCAACTGCTACTCAGCACAGCGAATAAGCAGAGGGACCACAAAATAGCAGCCACGGACACACCAATCCAACATGATTTTACGTGCTTATATAATATAATCTTAAATTCACTTCCTTAATTATCACCTCAGTAAGCTTAATCAGACGTCAATCACCTGGACAAACAAGCAACCAACTTACCATCTGGTCAGCATACTTCTCTCACCTGACAAGTTAAATCACTTTACCTGCAGTCTAATCACCCTTGCAGCTTATTCCCTCGCAAAATGCTAAACTTCTATAACTTCCCATCTGATCAGCATATTCATCTCTCCCCTGATAAGCTTAACTACTTAAGTGTTGTAATCACCATCTGTTCAACCTAATCACACCTACCAACCTCACCTGGTCAACCTATATCAGCTCAAGCTAATCACATTACCTTACGTGGCTTACCTAATCCCCATACCTGGACAAACCTAACCCAATCACACCTATCCATTCTAATCCTCAAGTCTTCAACCTAATCATTCACAATCTCACGGGTTACACATTAATTCCACGCACTGAATAATAATTTAACATTCTTTTCATTACCAAACTCTTACCTTCACTCCTTCACCGCCTCCTTCAGGCTTCCGCCACGAGACCGCCGCACCTCGACCTCTCTCTCTCGCTGCGAGTCGTGGAAGGGACCGAGCAGGGCCGCCAGGCTGAAGGAAAACGAGACAATGATCCCTATTTTGAAACACTTCTGCGCCGCACCTCCACTAAACTAATAAGACTCTAAATGAAATTGCTCAGGTTTTCAAAGATGTTTTCATGGTTCTAGTGACAGATTAACACGATTTTTGTATTATTAACAGAAGAAACGCATTTGAGAACCCGGCTAATCATCTCTGTGGCATTCGAAAAAAGAAAAAAATGGTGAGACAACAAATGAAGCGTTTCAGAATACGTAGCTATACTTGTAATATAAGTTCTTTTTCTATCGCTGGTATTAATTTGTGTGCGTTCGTATGATTGCTGGCTTGTATAAGTAAAGTTATGGATTGTTTTGAGAGTTTTGTTAAAAATATCGATGTTTTTTAAAGTTTGTAATTAACGAGTGTGAATGATTGTAAGTCTCTCTCTCTCTCTCTCTCTCTCTCTCTCTCTCTCTCTCTGACTAAATATTATTCGCATGTAAGATGAACTCCCAAAATATAAGAGTACGATAAGTAAATTGATTCGGAATTAAAAGAAGTTTCTGAGAGATTATGAATGAGTGCCAGACCCGTGAACGAGACGACACAATGATTACTGGATTAATATACGTACTACACAGTTTCCTTAATAGATCAAAAGACGAAAAAGAAAAAAAAAAAAAAAGAAAAAAAAAACGTTATTAAGAAAGGTCATTTGATCTTAGAAAACTTATTATACTGATCAACTGATGATGATAATAACAGTGAAGGAAGGAAAATAGGAGGAGGAGGAGGAGAAAGTGCAGGTAATAATATAGCAAAAACGAGATAGTAAATAGTCATAGGAAGTGAAGGTAGTTGTAATAGTAGTAGTAGTAGTAGTAGTAGTGGTGCTGGTGATGTGATGGTGGTGGTGGTGATGGTAGTAGTAATGGTGGTGGTAGTATTATTATTATTATTATTAGTAGTAGTTGCCTTTGCTCTCACCACGACTGTTTTTGAGGCTACAGAGATGATTAGCTCCGTTTTCAGGCATTTTTCCTGGCTTTTTTTTTTTTTTTATTTACACAATTCAATTTTCTCCTTTTATATTAAATCGATGCTTTTCTTTTTTCCTGTTAATTATTGTGCTGTTGCAGATCGCGGAATAAAATAATGTTTCTTTTGATATGTTCATGTCTCGCTGCTCTCGTTATTCTTTTTTTTTTCTTTATCGCTTGTAAAGCATTGATAGTCTTTTTTGTTCTTTATTAACGTTTCAAATTACCAAGGACAATAATACTTTTTCATCTATTTACATTTTGTTGTTTTGTGACATTTAAATATTCAGACTTTTACTCCGTAGAGTAAAACATCGATGCTTCTTTTTCCTAACTAATAAAAAATGTTCTTTTGAATTGCTAAGTACATATGATAAAGATTTCTTCCAGTCACTTAAATTACTTAAATGTGTGTGTGTGTGTGTGTGTGTGTGTGTGTGTGTGTGTGTGTAGTAGAAGTAGTAGTAGTAGTAGTAGTAGTAGTAGTAGTAGTAGTAGTAGTAGTAGTAGTAGAAGTAGTAGTAGTAGTAGTAGCAGCCCTCCGCCATGATGGCGGAGGGCTGCTACTACATGCATGAAAATGCATGAAAATTAATTAATGCATGTAAATCTTACTTCTAATGCATGAAATCTTACTTTGTTTATTCATAAATTTTTAGGGTAATTTCAAGCATCATAAGCCATCACCTATACCTGTCGTCACTGCTAAGGGTACCGTACCGCCTTGTGTCCTTTCATGCGATTATTAGCATATGTACAAGGCGCGACATACCGAGGCTCAGGTAATACCAGCGGCGGTAAATTTAGTGCTAGAAATCAATAACCTGAGCCTGCCTCCAAAGAGCGCGGCGAGAGACCCTTCCCGCCGGGCCATCCTGGGAGGCTTAGCGACGCGTGACACACACACACACACACACACACCAAGCCATGCGTTACATCCCTTTGAGGAGGTGGTGGTGGTGCCCGCGGCGGCTCTCACCGGCAATAATGTTGGCGGCAGTATATGTTGAATAAGAGACAGACAGCCATTTGCAACAAGCCAAAAGCACTGAAATCCACTTTGCATTCAAAACATCAGAGTGACTCGAAGGCTACTAGACTCACAAGAGAAAAAGAAGTAGGAAAAGAAAAAAAATCTGCATGTAGTGTTTGAAAATGTAGCAGAGGAAAAGCTTTGAATCACGGTGGACAAAGACAGCTTAAGAATTGGGTGGAAAAAAAGCTTGCATGTACTCTCCTTGGTTTCACTTTTAACTTTAATTTTTTTTTTTTTTTTCATGGGAGAAGTTGTGTGATGGGAGGAAGTCGCATCAGACTGCACTCCTTTTCCCTCCATGTGCTCTGTAGCGGTGTTGTCTTGCTTGTTGTCCACTGTATACAAGGTGTAACGCGAGTTTCTGCAAATACTGAATGACATGAAGGAACGTGTAATTCTAAGTAGGAAATGTTCTATACACATATGCATTTTAAGGCTTTGTTTACCCGTTAGGTTAGAGGAGTTGAAAATGTATGGGACTCGCTAGTGCGCTGCTATGCGTGTGCTGACGTGACGGACAGACGGCTGCATTGCGCAGTCTCGGAGGTGCCACTTATTTAATCTTATTTTTTGCAGGCTGTGGAATATTGCAGTATCTTATAACAAGACAAATTATATAAAAAAGCACGTAATTTACCGATAAGTATTACACGACAACATTATTGCGGTGATTATAAGTACTCCTTTAAAATGCTACGTGGCATCATCACTCAGCTCTTTTCAAGGTCGCTCGGACTCGCTTCCCCCTCCTCCCTCGCTTTGATGATGCCACTTAGCATTTTACAGGAGAGAGAGAGAGAGAGAGAGAGAGAGAGAGAGAGAGAGAGAGAGAGAGAGAGAGAGAGAGAGAGAGAGACTTTGGCAGACAACCAACATCTGGGGGCTGCTGCACTGAGGTAATCATGAAGTGAATGAAAAAAAAAAAAAGAAATTCCCCTACCAGATACCAGATTCAGGAAATATATCTTTCACAATATTTTCCCGGTGAGGAACACGTGAGTGAGGAGCGCTCGCTCGGGGCTGTTCAGTGCAGGGACCAGACAGTGTTCTGAGTCAGAATAATACTATATACGTGTGCACTAGACTTGTATTGTGACACTCAATGACAAGAGTACGAAATGAATGAGTGGGTGACCAGCTTATAATTATGTACTACCTCACCCTGCTACACACACACACACACACACACACACACACACACACACAGATAGATAGATACGTGGTGTATTGACCATAACAAGTAATACAATAATAATCAGTTCATGACACATACTCTTGCCTACAAACTTTAGTATCACGATCCATCATGACACACACACACACACACACACACACACACACACACACAGTATATCTTAACACAATACATTTACCTCAAAGAACTATGGAGACCTTATACAAAGATCACTAAGAGATTGGTGGTGCCTCAGAGAAGCCCTGACCCTGCCTCAAGGAAACGGTTGCCTGCTTTATGACCCGAATCACGACAAGCAAAACCCGTGACAGCAACAACAGGAGTGACAGACAGCACGCGCCACACTTCATCCAGCGTTCCATGAATTCTGGAACGATATGTCAGGCTCTCTGCCTTCTATTTGAGTTGTGTTGTTTCAAGAGAGGAAAATCAAGACACTTCCGGGGCTACTCTGCCCTAATCCACTGGTAATTTTCCATGCAGTTGTTTGGGAAAGTGATAGCTAAGTGATATATATATTTTTTTTAAACTATTACGAGAGCTTCGGCTCCTTCACACGCATAAAGAGTAGCATGCTCACAGGAGCCAGACAACTTTGAGGCACTGCGTACTTGTCCACCAGGAGCCGATGGGGCCAAGAGTGTGAGTGATGTGTGGACAAGTATGTGGTGCTCTGTCTGGGCCACCCCTTGTGGGATTGCCGGCCTGGCATATAGATAGATAAATTGACCTACTTGTATACGTGTAGTATGTGTGCGGACAGGCACGAATGTAGGAAAACCACAGATATTACGATACTATAACAATGTCACAGTATTGTGTACGTACACAGCCACCAACATTAACCCAGCCACCGCCTTCTCCCGCCCCGTGTGCCCGTCCTTTCCGCTACTGCTAAGTGACTTTTGTCGAAGGTTTCACTTTTACTTTCAAATATCAACATGACTTTTTAATAGTCATGTATTTTTATCATCCGAAACCCATGTATATATTTTTTTCCTTATATTCATACATGTATCATCTATCAGTTCTATATTTTTGTTTTTGCTTATTTAGAAATATATACTTTTTCATAATTCATCTTCCATTCATAATTCATCTTTTTGGTAATCTGTCTGCACCTGTTTTTCTCCATCTTGCCCCCGGAGAGAGAATAAGAGCACATCACAGTAATTTTTCCTTTCCCTCCCTCCCTCATTTCTTTGCCCTCACAGTTTTCTCCCTCCCTCTCTTTTTCTCTCTCCTTCCCCTTTCCTCTTCCTGATCTAATCCATTCTCTCATAACATAGGAACATTCTAAGAAGATAAGGGACGCTGCAGGAAACCGTCAGGCCTACACGTGGCACTCCCTGTACTGTATGACCTGACTATGCTTCTAGTGAACCCTCCGTCTTTTTTTTCTTCCTTTTCATTCCTCGCGTACTAAAACCTTATGTATCCTTTGTTTTCTGAACTATTTCGTCTTCAGGCTCTTCCCAACCACAGCCCAGTAACCTTTGCTTTTTACTCCAGTAATATTTGTACCGCAAGAACTTCACATTATCACTGTGCGTTGTAACATTATTGCATAACAGGAGTAAACTGGTACAGAACACACATACAGTTAAGAACAGTCACACGGAGCGTGGGAGAAACACTTGGCTGGCTGGCAAGGAAAAAGAGAAGGAACAACAGCCTCATCTCTCCTTTCCCAGTCATGTAAGAATGTTCTGTGGTAAATAATTTGTTCCATTGGATGCACACTTAGCATATCTGAGGTGCTGCGGTGCAAGGGAAGTCTAGCTTGTCTTTTCTTGTCTTCTATCTCATACTTTTATACTTTCAGTTTTATCTTTTCCTTTGTGTAAAACAGTACAACATTGTGACCTAAAGGTGTGTTCTTTCTTCTTTTCCTTTGTGTTGCTTTGTGGCGGCGAGCCGCAACACTCGGGGGTATTGAAGGAAAAAGGAGCAAGGCACATAAAGGCAAGGCAGCGCCGACAAGACTCGCAACACGGGAACCTCTTCTATTCTACGTGGTTGATTTTTTAAATGGCAGTAAGACAAGCGGTATGTAGTGTGGGGTAGGGAGGGGCCTGCACGCTGCCAAAGCCTTGAATGGAGTTTGGAGTGGGGTAGGGTAGGAGGTTTTTCTATTCGACCGCTATGTTTAATCTTTTTCCCCTTTCTGGAACACATATATGCTAGTAAACCCCGTGGTCTCGTGCAGTGTGGAGAAGGCAGGGGCTTGCAGACCTCCTCCACGCTGCAAAGCCTCAGTGGAATGTGGAGAGGGGAGGGGCGTGCAGGCTTCCTCCACGGTGCAAGGTATTGGTGGAGTGTATGAGCACATCCGCTTTAAACTGCAGCAAGAGGCGGAGCAGCTGCCCGTTCATCGTGAGGAAGGAGTTGGTGGTCACCGCGGGAAACTACGAGTACTTATTAAGAGTTACTACTCTGTCATAATACGGCGTTACATCTTCTTAAAACAAGGGAAACGAGGCGCCAAGTAATGAAGATATTCTGAAGCGCATTGGTCTCTCGTAAGGACTATTTTCAATGGCTACAAAGATGACAAATCGTGTTCTTATGGGGGTTTCTCTCACTGATGATGCAGAATCCATCCTAAACTATAAATACAGTCATAAAAACACACTTGAACACCATAGTAACTTCCACTAGAGGCTATTAAAAGTTGCCAATATAAGATTCTGAGAAGTAACACTTCCTGCACAGGCGCGGCCAAGACAGCGCGACTCGGTGACACCTCAGGCAGCAGGGAGCCGCCACATTCTACGAAGCATGCAGAGCGTTAGAACAATATTGTGAAACACTTCTGCGCCGCACCTCCAATACATTCAAAAGCTCTAGTTGAAGTCACACGCGTTCCTAATGTGTCTTTACAGTTCTAGTGACAGATTAACAAGATTTCTATATTATTAACAGGAGAAGCACTCGTATGAACTCAGCTAATCATGTCTGTGGCCTTTAAAAATAGTCGTGGTGGGAGAGCAAAGCGTTTCTGAATACGGACCTGTTAAACTGTCACTAGCGTTATTAATCTGTCACTAGAACATAATAAAAAATAAATAAAAAAAAGAGAAACACCCTTAAAATCCGTGTCACTTCAAGTAGAGCCATATGAATGTATTGCACATGCGGTACGGATGTGTTTTTATATATTGCCCTTACGTGAGGCGCGTCCTTCCCAGCGATGGGCGGCTGCTACTCCCCTCAAAAGCCGCATAACCATCGCAGTAATGCCTTCGCTGGAAAGGCGATGTAATGACAGGAGGGCGCAGGGGATGGAGTGTGAAGGCCAGCAGCGCCTCGCAGTAGCCACACTGCCAATAAACAAAGGGATTTTCACCTTAAACCCAAAATTGGTAAACAAACACCAAACAGTTGCTTCAGATATTTCCATGCGTCGTGTTGGTGAGTCAATCTGTACTCGTAAAGTTCCATGTGCAATACTTCGTTATTTATCACTATTACTACTGCTGCTGGTGTGTACTACTACTACTATCACTGCTGCTGCTACTACTACTACTACTACTACTACTACTACTACTACTACTACTACTGTTTAACACTTCATGACAGTTAAGTAAAAATCATCCACAATTTCCACCTCAATAGTGATTTGTTCAGGCAGGAACTTTACATATTCGCATCCACTAAATCATAATTAATAAGCATTTAGCACCCACGAATAAATCCATTCATTTATACCCGATCAGTGTCAAATGTATTCTCCTCTTGGAAACAAATTACCCCATTGTTATTTACAGGAGGAGCTGAAAAGACAAGACCATAGTGGATATAAATACTCGTACCTGGGAACCATTAATCTGTGTATACTTCAAAACACGACTTCCATTCTCTATCCGTTCACACCTGACTTTATCAATCAAATGACTTGTACATGTCTTTACATAATAATAATAATAATAACAATAATAACAATAATAATAATAATAATAATAATAATAATAATAATAATAATAACAATAATAATAATAATCGGTTTATTAGGATATAGGCAGTAGAGAGAGAGAGAGAGAGAGAGAGAGAGAGAGAGAGAGAGAGAGAGAGAGAGAGAGAGAGAGAGAGAGAGAGAGAGAGAGAGAAACACAGAAACAGACAGACAAAGAAAGATTGCGTGTACTAGTATGTGTATATATTATGTATTAAAAAAAGTGTTAGAGGAAGAACATAAAAAAAAAAAAAAAACTTTCCTCGTTGCCTGGCGATGGATGACAAACAAATGGGACAGTTATGAAGGGATGCTGCGGGGGAGTATCAGGCCATGAAATACACGGCGGCCACCTCGAGGCTCTCGTGCTAATGAAAGTAAGTCCCGCCCGCCGCAACACAGTGTGCCATGAAAACCCGCGAGGAAAAATCCAAAAATACAACGTTAAATTTCAAGACCCAGGGGTGGAAAGGTGGAGCAGGTAAAGGCACCGCTGTTATAAGCACCACATGATTTTCCATGATGTTTTGTGTGTAAGATCGTCTCTTAGTCACTTTGTCATATCCTTTATACCACTTTAAAACCTCCATCAAATACTTTCTTAACCTTCTTATCGTATCCTGACATACTTTCTTAACCTTCTTATCGTATCCTGACTACTGTCTCTAAAAATTTTGCTTGTCGTCCATGTCATATTCCCAGTAGTCGGGGGCGTCAGGCCATACTCGTACATAGCACACACTCTCATCCACACTAATCCGGCCAAAGGCGTTCCAGACACAGGGATGCTTATTGTACTACGGCACGCTGTCTCGGGGCATCTTAGCGTTGCTGCCGGGTTACAAGACCACAACTCCGCGGTTTGTGTCACGTAGCTGCTCGTATTCTCTGCTGAAGAACAAAGGAATACAACGTGAAGGGAGGCACGCACAAGATGTCTTCGAGCGATAGGGTGTTTTCAGCTACACAAGCATTTGAAAGTAGATATAAATAAAATAAATAAATGAATGGTAAATGAAAAAAATAAAGGTGAATTAATAAAATGTCCTTGCTAATTATGTTCTAAAGGTATTTTACTCTATTTTAACATTGTTATTTTTAGTATTATGCGTGAAAGGAGCCGGACTGGGGCACAAAAACACCGGGGAAGGAGAGATGTCCATTAATTTATCGCTCTTTCTTAAAGAAAAGAAAAACTTAACTCAACAAGAGGTTGTTTTGGTCCGGTGACTTTTCTCTCCCCTTCCCTCATTATTTTTCTCTGAGTCACAATTTTTTCACTTGTACTCACATGATCTAGGACTTGAAAGTGTCATCCTTTTGTCTAAAACTTTCCTCCTTCCAGTTTCCTACTCGCTTCTCTCACCCACAGTCTCTTAGGTTCTACTTTCACTTACTCCAAGACTAGACAGAATGTTTTTTTTTTTTTTGTTTGGTCCAACATATTTCTCCGCTTCTCGTTTTCTTCTTACTTCTCTCACTCACAAAGTCACAATCACTCAATTTCCATCTATGCTTACTCCAGAATTTGACAGTATTTTTCTTGTGTTTAAAACTTCCTTGCTTCTTGTTTCCTTCTTGCTTGTTTCACTCACCGCCTCAATCTTCTTTGTCTTCTTTTCATAAATTTCGACATTTGTTTACACCAGGACTTTAAAGTATCCTCCTTTTGTCTAAGTCTTCTCTGGCTCTTGTTTTCTTCTTGCTTCTCTCATCCACACCATCTTAATTTCTCTTTTCTTTCCTGTAACACTACACAATGTAACACTCCAACACCTTGGCGGCCTCATTATGGTGAACTTGACTGTGTGTGTGTGTGTGTGTGCACGGGCGCGCCTTTCTACCTGTCTGTGTTTCTCATTTCCGCCTCGCCGCACTCCATTTTCTTCCTTCCTCTCTTTTCTTCCTCTTTTTGCGGCTCCGTAATTTTATTTTCTTTACTTGTCTACTTTTATGTGTATATTCCTTGCTGACGGCTTCTAGTTCATTCCCTTTCTTAAATTTCCTCTCTCTCTCTCTCTCTCTCTCTCTCTCTAGTCCGTATTACTGTTTTCTACCTATGTCTTTCTGTCAGTCTGCAGTTCTTTTCACTCTCTTATTTGTAGTGCAGGAGCATGCGTCCTACATATCTATATTCTACTCTCTGTATTCTGATCAGTGACTCTCCCTCGCCAGTCACAGCTTCCCACCCAGTGCAGCACCATGTGACCTCATTGCTGTGTCTAAATCAATCAATCAGTTAGGTAATAATTCATCCCCTTCACCGTCTCCCTCAGTCTCCAATATCTTTCTTCTTTCTCTCTGTTCAAAAACTCCCTCATTTCGACTCCCGTCCCCGCTTAATCCTGCATCTCCTGGCTTGGCTCCCTTGCTCCGCTGTTCCCTCGCCCTCTCCTCCTCCTGCTCCGCCCCGACACACCCTTTCTCCAGGGACCGCGCCGCCCTTACCTTCAGGGAATCCAGAGTGAGTTTTCCTTTTATACTGCAAGGCGGTATTTCAGTTACGATGGTCCTGGTATTTCTCTGCAGCAGTGAAAATGTCTTGCTCGATTCCAATATGCAATTTGGTCTTATTCTAATTTGGTTTCTGCATTACATCGCATTCAACTTTCAGGAAACGGAGGGCGAGGGTAGTTTCTCTTTCTTTACTTTTTTCAACTTTTTTTTTCAACGCCGTCTCTCTCTCTCTCTCTCTCTCTCTCTCTCTCTCTCTCTCATTTAGGTTTCTTTCCCTCACAAGGGACGCGGCAGACACAGCGCAAGTGAGCGGACCCGCAATCAGAAGTCATACTAAGAACGTGACTATAAAAAAATGTGGCAGCGAGTGTTGGCCGTCTGGCGGGGCAGGGCGAGGCGGAGCTCGCGTGAGAGCTGCGTGACCCATACAACTCAGGAAGCAGCAAGGTGCTCGGGATCCACTGATTTGCAAGTTAAGGGACAGAAAAGAAAAAAAAAAAAAGAAAAAAAAAACGTAAAATTTGTGCAAATTTCTTTTCTTTTTTTTGTATTTTTTTTTTTTTTTTGGTTGTGTGTGTGTGTGTGTGTAGAAAGGTATGTTTTGTGTAGGAATATTATATTATGTGAAAGAAAAAGGTGTATCACGCTTAAAAAAGTACATGTTTAAAAATGCTGTATATAAAAAAAAAAAAACATGTATCTTGTTAAAATAAGGCACATTTTGCTCAAAATATTGTATGCGGAAGAAAATGTATATCTCGTAAAAAAAATAAATAAATAAATAAAAAAATGAGAACACTACATGATGTGAAGGAAAAATGTGGATCTTGTATTGAAAATACATAATTTTTGTGGTAAAAAAGTGATTTCATAGAGTAAAAACTGAATTTCCTGTAAATGTGCATTTTCTTTAAAGGACATATTTTATAAGAAAATGTATTCCGCCAATGGAAAGTTGCATTTTGAGTAAGGAAATTAAATTCTGTGGAAAAAAAAAATAGTGTATAAAGTAAATTTGTGAATAACAGTACATTTTTGTACAAGGAAAGACAATTGTGTACAAGAACGAACATTTTGCGTATGAGGAGATGCATTCTTGTAAAAGAAGTGTTTAGAGTAAAAAGAAAACACTTATTTTGTGTGTGTGCTTCCTCTGTTTCTGCGCGTCCGCTGCTTTCACAGGCGTTGCTTGATCAGCGAGCAGCGCCGCTTAAAGGAGAGAGGAGGAGGAGGAGAAACCAGCACGCCGCTGAACCAAGCAGGACTTAGAGCGCTTCATAAAGGCAACGAGGGGACTGAAGAAATGTGAACGACACCAGTTCCCGAAAGGTGAATGGGAGAAGTCTAGGAAAGAGAGGAGAGGAGAGAGGGAGAGTGAAAAAAAAAGAGGAGGAGGAGGAGGAGGAGGAGGAGGAGGGGAGAGATGGCAGTGTGAGGGAAGAGTGAGGAGGACGTGAGGAAGGTGGACAGGCAATTTAGGAAATAAAACTTGAGGAAAGAGAAGAGAAGAGAAGAGGAGAGTGAGAGGTGAGGGGGGAACGAATTAGTAGGAAAGGGTTGCCAAAATTATGATTCCAGTCACATGATTGGACCTGAGAGGAGAGAGAGAGAGAGAGAGAGAGAGAGAGAGAGAGAGAGAGAGAGAGAGAGAGAGAGAGAGAGAGAGAGAGAGAGAACGACTTAGTAAAAAAATGTTAACAAAATTATGATTCCAGTCACATGATTGGACCTAAGAGGTGTAAGCGCCGTACGACGCTCATTAATGTATTGTACTGGAGGTGACTGAAACGAGGTGTGCAGTACGCGCTCTTTGTATTCAGAAGCGGTCAAACCTGTGAATTAACATAGTATCACTAATACGGATACTAAACAAGTATTGCAGTACATTAATGTCGTGACACTTCACTTCGTCAATTCCCTAACATATGTGAGTCAATACAGAGTTACCTACATTTTAGTGGGTTAGGTCGGTTCTACAGATGAACACCACCAGCAAGTCGCCCTCTCGTCTGCGTGATCTGATGTACGTCATTATGTTACGTTAAGTGTACTTATATTAACATACATCATTAAATCCTCACAATTACGTATCTAATTACTATAAGTAGTTACATTATGTTGACACGCATCATTAAATCCTCATGGTACATAAGTATCTGTTATCTAATACTATGATGAATACATACACAGTGCGGGGAACAGGCGTCCTCTTGGTTGTATGCAAGGGATTACACTTGGGGATTTACCAGGATCGGGGATTTACTGATTTAGGTCGGGGATTTACTGGGATTAACTCTCCGCGCCTCCCGAGACACGTCTGACGTGTAGGCGTGACTGTCGTGAGGTGGCTTTGGAGACGCTGGTGGGCCCCTACAGCCTATGATGTTCATTATGCTGTAGGTACGTTATCAACACTCACGTCACAACAACCGACCATTCGGCGAGAGAAATAGTTGAGAGGGCAAGTTCAACGCGTCCCCTCGGCCCTACACTCCCCTCTCACTCTGTGGTGCCGGCGCGTAGGCGCGCCATACACTGCTCATGGCGGCTACAAGAGGAGAGAGAGAGAGAGAGAGAGAGAGAGAGAGAGAGAGAGAGAGAGAGAGAGAGAGAGAGAGAAATCAGGGGACTTATTCACATCACTAGTTCCAGACATAATACATTTTATAATCGGTCGCCGGGTGAGTTCAACACAACACATGTTTGCTGATCATCACAAACACTCGATGCAATGCGCATGATAACCTCTCTCTGGTCCAGGTGTCCTGAATTAAGCTTATATATCATGGTAAACATATTCAAGGCAGTAGGTAGCAGGTTAGGAGCATTTTCGAGGCTCATGCAAGAAGCCATCAGGCCTACACGCGGCTGTTCCTGTATTAAATCTACGCATTTCCGCCTGTCATCCCCATAAATTAATCAATTAATCAGTCTGTCTAATCTTTTCAATATTTTTGGCTCAGCAGCAGCAGAAGCAGTTTCCTAAGATAATTACGGATGCATATTCCTAATTGGTTTATATAAAAATGATCTATGCTTGCCTTGTTTGCTTGTCGTTAAACACACACACACACACACACACACACACACACATACCAAAAGTTACTCGTACGTAACAATTACAAGGGCATTCCCGGCACGTCCAGGAAAGCCAACGACCCGTCTCACATCGCATCACATCAACAAAGCAACACCGTCTTTCCTGCCCAGTGGCCGCACACCCGCAACTAAAAAATATATCTCCCTTAAAGCTACACAGGCGCTCCACCACAGAGACTAGAAGTGGCCGGATAGCACACACTGCCCACGCCTTTACTATGCACGCAGCACATTATCAGCAAAGTGTGTATTTATGTCCCTCACCAACAAACGTTTAACGGCAGAGATAATTTCCCGTTGTTTTTACTTATCTATTTTTCTTTAATACACCTCCAAGAAAAAGTAGTAATAGAATAAATACACCTTACTTTTCACTGACCGAGAAAATTTGATAATTTGATAACACCAAGATAATTTGAGTTTATGAACATCGTAATTTATAATCACTGAGTGCTTCCCGCCGGGATAGCAATTTTTTTTTTTTCTGTCACAGATCAAGTGATCTGAACGCACAGCTCAGGAAACACACACACACACACACACACACACACACACACACACACACACACACGGATAACTGTTGTACTGGCCACACGCTTGTGTTTCTGGATTCTCAGTGATAGTTTTTATTTTAAACTTTGCAACACGAGTAGTACTAGCAGCGGCAGCAGCAGCAACAGGAGTCGTCGTTCAACACAGCCACTTCCTTTTTCCCCTCTTCCCTTCTCCCTCTTTCTTCTTTCCTTCTCTCACCTTTGCTAAATACTCGTACTTTACCTCGCCTGGCAAACACAGGGAGCCTAGCCTGCATGATACACACGCTTACTCAAGTCACACCTTACAAACAGATCATGCTGGAAAGGTATTCCTCCTCCTCTTCCTCCTCCAGCTGCCTCTCTTCGCTTCTCCATTGGCTGACAGCGTGAGCAGGGAAGCCCGCCGCCACGTGATAGGCCAGCCTGGCCGAGGCTCCTCCCTGACTGGGGTGCGGAGCAGCCAACGGCTACGAAAGACAAAGCACAGGGACTGATTGGCAGCGGGGCGGGTTTTGGCGGGCGTGGGAAAGGCGCCCCGCCCCTCCCGGCAACATCATGGCGGGTGGTGGAATTATATATTTGCAATTCCTGCTTACTACTGACGCACGTGGCCATAGTGAACACTGAAGACCGCTGCTGAAACACTTTCTGTACACTCCAGACGAAATACACTTGACTTTACCTTGTTTGAATATAACCTGTTGACACTGACATTATAATTCTTAATATAAAGGGACTTAAAGACACAAGCTCAATAGGCTCTGATAGTATTCCTTTAACTTTCGTAAAAGACTCATTGTCTGTTATAGCATTCTATCTAACTTGCATTGTTAACACTTTCATTGTCACAGGTATCTTTCCTACTACTTGGAAACATGCTGTGGTAGTTCCACTCTTTAAAAGTGGTGATACTAATGATTTTAATAATTACAGACCTACTTCTCTTTTACCCATTCTTTCTAAAATTCTTGTAAAAGTAGTTGCTAGCCAGCTCTCGCATTATTTGGAAACTAATAAACTCTTGTCTAATACGCAGCACGGGTTCCGTCCTAGACTGTCTACAGAAACTGCTCTTACTGTGGTTACAGATAAAATTTATGATAATATGGACTCAAAGAAAATCTCTGTATTGACTTTATGTGACCTATCAAAAGCCTTTGACAGTATCAGCCACGATAATTTATTAAATAAGTGCACTAAGCTTAATATTGACAATTTTTGGTTTGCAAATTATATTCAAGATGGATCACAATCCGTTCGCTTAAATAATACAATATCTAAGAAAGAAAACGTACGTTACGGGGTTCCACAAGGCTCAATTCTCGGCCCAATTTTAATTTCTATATACGTCAATGATCTTAATGAGAAAGTCGAGACATCTTTGATACAATACGCGGATGACACCCAATTCCTCGAAGCTGATACTGTCGAAAATTTTGATGAGCTCATCTCCAACACTGAAAATGCATTGCAAAATATAGAACTTTATTTCCTAATAAATGGTCTATTATTAAATAACAAAAAAACGCAATGCATTTTCATTGGAAATAGGCAACTGTTAGCCCATGTTCCCCCTGACATTTCTATAAATTGTAATGGAGTACATATATACCCGACTACGCATGTAAAAAATTTGGGTGTCTATTTTGACAAATACATGTTATTTGATGTGCACATTGCAGAATTAAATACTAAAATAATGGGAACATTAATGTTTATAAACAGAGTTAGTGAGAACTTTGACAAACCCACTCGTAAAGTTATTGTACAGTCTTTAGTGCTTAGCCTCATTAATTATTGTATTTGTATCTGGGGCTCTCCCAACAAAACTCTCATTCATACTGTACAAAAACTACAGAACTTTGCTGCTAAAGTTGTAACTGGAGGTGCAAGAAAATATGACCACGTGACTCCTATCATAAAAGACCTAGAGTGGCTGACTGTGAAAGACAAATATTATTTAGAGAAGTGTACTACAGTGTATAAATCAATGAATGGACTATACCCAGACTGGTACCTGAACCTTCCCACAGTCAGAGATAATACAACCACCACAACAAGACAAGGAAATAACCTGTATATAAAAAGAACTAAAACAGACACTGGTGCCAGGGCCACTACGGTGTGTGGGCCCAAGTTATGGAATGAGCTCCCTCACTATATTACCACCTCCGGAAGCCTACACAGTTTCAAATCTAGTCTTAGAAATCTACTGTTAAATGTGTTGAATTAGCTCTCCACATGTATTTATTTTTTACACTATCTAGCTAGATTTCTCCAATATTTTAATTTTGTTTCTAGTCTTATTTTAGTTTTAGCTTTATTTTAGGTATTATTTTATAGTATTTTATAGTATTTCTCGTAGATTTTATCTCATCATTTTAGCATTTATGGCCTTACGCTAAGCTGATGATGTAGCTACATTTGCTTTCTTATTTTACTTGTACCTGTGTATGATCAAATGAATAACCATGTTTCATGCAATAAACAATTTATTATTATTATTATTATTATTATTATTATTATTATTATTATTATTATTATTATTATTATTCCCCCTTCTCTCTCTCTCTCTCTCTCTCTCTCTCTCTCTCTCTCTCTCTCTCTCTCTCTCTCTCTCTCTCTCTCAGATACATATCTAAGTAGAGATATTTATATTTCAAACAAATGATAAGATGGGTGTGTGTGTGTGTGTGTGTGTGTGTGTGTGTGTGTGTGTGTGTGTGTGTGTGTGTGTGTGTGTGTGTGTGTGTGTGTGTTTGCGCGTGTCACTGCTCTGCGGTGTGGTCGTGCCGCCCCTCACTCGTCAGTGAGGAGGGCGCGGTGTGTTCTTCCACGGAGAGAACAAATAAATAAATAAATAAATAGCTAAAACAAGCAGATGAATAAATGTTACAGGAGAGTTATGAAGAAAGCTTGTGTGTTGGTGCCCAGCACTCTGCGGAGGAAGTAATACTTCTTTGTCCTTCTTCTATCCTCTCTAATGCAAGAGTTAACCTGTGTTCTCATCCATGCATCCTTTTTACAGATAAACTCTGAAATTTCCTGTTTGCTTCTGCGTTTCCTCCTTCCTATGACTTGAACTCTTTGAAGAGGGAGGTTTCAAGGCACACGCCCTCCAATTTTGGATAATCTTATTTTTTATTTTTCCTTACGGATTGGCATCTCGGTGGGTTATTTTTTTCGTTCTTTTTGTTGCCCAGGGCCAGTGCTCCTCTTGCATAAAAAAAAAACAAAAGCAGCAGCAGCGGCACCAGCAGCAGCAGCAGCAGGAGGAACAGCAGTAGTTGTAATAATGGTAGTGGTAGTAGTAGTGGTAGTAGTAGCAGCAGCAGCAGCAGCAGCAGCAGCAGCAGCAGCAGCAACAGCAGCAGCAGCAGCAACATCAGTATAAAAAAAATATTATTATTATTATCATTATTATTATTATTATTATTATTATTATTATTATTATTATTATTATTATTATTATTATTATCATTATTATTATTAGTAGTAGTATTAGTAATAGTAATAGTAGTAGCACCTCACTTATGGACAGGTATACGAGATACTCCCATGTTGGTGATGTGGCAGCGATAAGAAGGGTCGGTCTGTCTAAAGTCAGCCCTCTTGTTGTCGAATCTCACTTTTCTCAGTGGCTCACTTATCTCCTGCTTCAGAGAATAATCAATTTTGTTAGTGGGGAACTAGAGGTAATTAAAATCTAGGAAAGCATGATGATAATGATGATAACGATGATGATGGTGATGATGATGTTAATGATACTGATGTCAGTAGTGATGGTGGTGATTTCAGCAATATCATGATGTCACAAAATAAAGTCTTACTGACATACAAATGCTGCGATGACGAGGGAGAGAGAAAAGAAAGGGCAAGGAATAGAACAGGGAAGATTAGCGTGATAGAAAATTAATAAATTAATAAATAACATAGGAAGCATGAGAAAGGAGTGCAGGAAGGAGTAGGGGAAAGGAGAGTGGAGGGAGAGGGAAGGAGAGGGGACATAAGGAGGTATACAGTCACCAGCAGTAAACATTCTGCAAATCCTGGGCCATATAATTACTCAGTAGCAACACCTGTCATCTGTACTACTACTACTACTACGTCATCTGTACTACTACTACTACTACTACTACTACTACAACTACTACTACTACTACTACTACGAGTTTCATAGGTCGTGCTACATTGTTTTCGGGAATGACTAACAAACTGATGAACTGGGACCACAATTTGAGACCTGATTCCACACACTCTGCTAATTCTGTAAAAATTGTACGTAGATCACGGGCAAAGAGGGAAGTTAAGGGGGGTGCCTTGATATTACATCCGCTACAGGAACCCTAGGAGAAATTGCTGAGAGAAAGAAGCAGCAAGAGGAACCACAGCAAGAAAGGAAGAAAGAGTAACAGATCACGCGCTAAGAGGGAGGCTCAGGGCGGCCGTTGACATTACGCCAAATTATCAAGAGAGGAAGAGAAAGAAAAGCATAAAGGAACAGGCTCGTGGACGGCGCAGGTGTAGGAAACTTGTATATGATGCTGTCTCATAGAGAAAGAGAAACTTAGTAGACAAACTGATATAAAGTAAGGAACCTGCAGCTGGTGTCTTGCTGGGAGGTGCACGTGCTACTAGTAAGCGTATGTTTGGTGCTGCATCACAGAAAACGAGGGGTTTGGTAGACTAACTGAACTAGAGTAAGGAAGCTTATCTGGTGGTGCGTTTATAGAAATTGGTACACGAATTAAATTGGAATAAGGAATCTGTTGGAGTACACTGCTGGACGTGAAGGTGTGATGGAGAAAAAAGAGGTTGGTAGACGAAATTAACAAGAATAAGGACCGTATTGGAGTGCACAGCAGGAGGTGAAGGTGTCGGAGGGAAGGCAGGGATGGTCCATTTTTAAATTCAGCGGGAAGGTGCGGGAGAGATTATGCAAGAAGGAGTTTCCGTGGAATGAGAACGAACACTTATCAGGGAATATTTTACACCAAGAAATTTATACATGAATATCTGAGTCCACATTCCCCTGGAAAACCGATGGACGCGAGCAGGAGGGACGGAAAAGTTTGAGCCACAAGAGGGAAGGAAGGAAGGAAGGAAGGAAGGAGCTGTCTGCTGCAGGGGGAAGGAAGCAACTATGAAAGAGGTGAATTAGTGAAGACATACAATTTTTTTTTTTTTTTATGTAGGAAGGGCACTGGCCAAGGGCAACAAAAATCTAATAAAAAAAATGCCCACTGAAATGACAGTCCCATAAAAGGGTCAAAGCAGTGGTCAAAAATTGATGGATAACTGTCTTGAAACCTCCCTCTTGAAGGAATTGAAGTCATAGGAAGGTGGAAATACAGAAGCAGGCAGGGAGTTCCAGAGTTTACCAGAGAAAGGGATGAATGATTGAGAATACTGGTTAACTCTTGCGTTAGAGAGGTGGACAGAATAGGGGTGAGAGAAAGAAGAAAGTCTTGTGCAGCGAGGCCGCGGAAGGAGGGGAGGCATGCAGTTAGCAAGATCAGAAGAGCAGTTAGCATGAAAATAGCGGTAGAAGACAGCTAGATATGCAACATTGCGGCGGTGAGAGAGAGGCTGAAGACAGTCAGTTAGAGGAGAGGAGTTGATGAGACGAAAAGCTTTTGATTCCACCCTGTCTAGAAGAGCAGTATGAGTGGAACCCCCCCCAGACATGTGAAGCATACTCCATACATGGACGGATAAGGCCCTTGTACAGAGTTAGCAGCTGGGGGGGTGAGAAAAACTGGCGGAGACGTCTCAGAACACCTAACTTCATAGAAGCTGTTTTAGCTAGAGATGAGATGTGAAGTTTCCAGTTCAGATTATAAGTAAAGGACAGACCGAGGATGTTCAGTGTAGAAGAGGGGGACAGTTGAGTGTCATTGAAGAAGAGGGGATAGTTATCTGGAAGGTTGCGTCGAGTTGATAGATGGAGGAATCGAGTTTTTGAGGCATTGAACAATACCAAGTTTGCTCTGCCCCAATCAGAAATTTTAGAAAGATCAGAAGTCAGGCGTTCTGTGGCTTCCCTGCGTGATATGTTTACCTCCTGAAGAGTTGGACGTCTATGAAAAGACGTGGAAAAGTGCAGGGTGGTATCATCAGCGTAGGAGTGGATAGGACAAGAAGTTTGGTTTAGAAGATCATTAATGAATAATAAGAAGAGAGTGGGTGACAGGACAGAACCCTGAGGAACACCACTGTTAATAGATTTAGGAGAAGAACAGTGACCGTCTACCACTGCAGCAATAGAACGGTCAGAAAGGAAACTTGAGATGAAGTTACAGAGAGAAGGATAGAAACC
This sequence comes from Scylla paramamosain, assembly GCF_035594125.1. Classification (NCBI taxonomy): domain Eukaryota; kingdom Metazoa; phylum Arthropoda; class Malacostraca; order Decapoda; family Portunidae; genus Scylla; species Scylla paramamosain. The sequence goes on along the minus strand of NC_087170.1, from coordinate 958,848 downwards.
GTAGGAGGGTAGTTTGGAAATCAAAGCTTTGTGCCAGACTCTATCAAAAGCTTTTGATATGTCCAAGGCAACAGCAAAAGTTTCACCAAAATATCTAAAAGAGGATGACCAAGACTCAGTAAGGAAAGCCAGAAGATCACCAGTAGAGCGGCCTTGACGGAACCCATACTGGCAATCAGATAGAAGGTTGTGAAGTGACAGATGTTTAAGAATCTTCCTGTTGAGGATAGATTCAAAAACTTTAGATAGGCAGGAAATTAAAGCAATAGGACGGTAGTTTGAGGGATTAGAACGGTTACCCTTTTTAGGAACAGGTTGAATGTAGGCAAACTTCCAGCAAGAAGGAAACGTAGATGTTGACAGACAGAGCTGAAAGAGTTTGACTAGGCAAGATGCAAGCACGGAGGCACAGTTTCGGAGAACAATAGGAGGGACCCCATCAGGTCCATAAGCCTTCTGAGGGTTTAGGCCAGCAAGGGCATAGAAAACATCATTGCGAAGAATTTTAATAGGTGGCATGAAGTAGTCAGAGGGTGGAGGAGAGGGAGGAACAAGCCCAGAATCGTCCAAGGTAGAGTTTTTAGCAAAGGTCTGAGCAAAGAGTTCAGCTTTAGAAATAGATGTGATAGCAGTGGTGCCATCTGGTTGAAATAGAGGAGGGAAAGAAGAAGAAGCAAAGTTATTGTAGATATTTTTGGCTAGATGCCAGAAATCACGAGGGGAGTTAGATCTTGAAAGGTTTTGACATTTTCTGTTAATGAAGGAGTTTTTGGCTAGTTGGAGAACAGACTTGGCATGGTTCCGGGCAGAAATATAAAGTGAATGAGATTCTGGTGATGGAAGGTACCTTTCCTTAAGTACCTTTTGTGGGCCACCTCTCTATCATGTATAGCACGAGAACAAGCTGTGTTAAACCAAGGTTTAGAAGGTTTAGGACGAGAAAAAGAGTGAGGAATGTATGCCTCCATGCCAGACACTATCACCTCTGTTATGCACTCAGCACACAAAGACGGGTCTCTGACGCGGAAGCAGTAGTCATTCCAAGGAAAACCAGCAAAATACCTCCTCAGGTCCCCCCAACTAGCAGAGGCAAAACGCCAGAGGCACCTTCGCTTAGGGGAATCCTGAGGAGGGATTGGAGTGATAGGACAAGATAAAGATATGAGATTGTGATCGGAGGAGCCCAACGGAGAAGAAAGGGTGACAGCATAAGCAGAAGGATTAGAGGTCAGGAAAAGGTCAAGAATGTTAGGCGTATCTCCAAGACGGTCAGGAATACGAGTAAGGTGTTGCACCAATTGCTCTAGGTCATGGAGGATAGCAAAGTTGTAGGCTAGTTCACCAGGATGGTCAGTGAAGGGAGAGGAAAGCCAAAGCTGGTGGTGAACATTGAAGTCTCCAAGAATGGAGATCTCTGCAAAAGGGAAGAGGATCAGAATGTGCTCCACTTTGGAAGTTAAGTAGTCAAAGAATTTCTTATAGTCAGAGGAGTTAGGTGAGAGGTATACAGCACAGATAAATTTAGTTTGAGAGTGACTCTGTAGTCGTAGCCAGATGGTGGAAAACTCGGAAGATTCAAGAGCGTGGGCACGAGAGCAGGTTAAGTCATTGCGCACATAAACGCAGCATCCAGCTTTGGATCGAAAATGAGGATAGAGAAAGTAGGAGGGAACAGAAAAGGGGCTACTGTCAGTTGCCTCAGACACCTGAGTTTCAGTGAGGAAAAGAAGATGAGGTTTAGAAGAGGAGAGGTGGTGTTCTACAGATTGAAAATTAGATCTTAGCCCGCGAATGTTGCAGAAGTTAATGAAGAAAAAGTTGAGAGGGGTGTCAAGACACTTAGGGTCGTCGACAGAAAGGCAGTCCGACCTGGGGACATTTATGGTCCCCTCCCCAGATGGGGACTCCGAGGCTGGTGTAGGAGTCGCCATGATGATTTAAAAATTTTTGAGTGAAGGGTGTGTGTGTTATTAGGTGCTTGTAGGTTTGTGTGGAGGAAGAGAGTTGTCTTTAGAGGGCAGGCTGTGACTGCCCCCTTGTGTTGTGAGACACAAAGGGAAACGTTCAGTGAGGTCACAGCTGGGTTTAATGATAAGTTCACAGCACCCCCTGAACAGTGCTTTAGACCTCACTGGGAGTAATTATCGTTTCGGCAGGTGTCTACTGCCTCCTCCCAATATAATATCCCCTGCAGTGTTTGTTACAGTTTGTTACAGAAGCCGCGACACAGGACTGGTAAAATAATGCACGGCAGACTTGAATTCGATTAAAAATACCATTCATCTAATTTATTTTACGTGACTCACGTAGTCTAACAAAAACCTAATGCGGGCCTAGAACAAGATCAGCTCTCCTAATGAATCAGGTACAAACAATAGAAATTAATAATCTTACAACACAATTTTTAAAAGTACAACACAGCTTCATATATCAAACATCGTAAACAAATGATGCTTTTTCTCACCAAAAACAGATCCTATCCTCACTTTGCTGTGGTACAGAGTTTTTCCGCCTGTAAGTCACGGCAAGCATTTCAGCGGATGATAATCGTGCAGCACGTCAAGTGAGGCAACACCTGACGACCGGTTGAGTTTGAGTGTGAGCCAAGACATGAGCCACGGCACGGTGCAATGTTCAGTGCTCACCGGGACAAGAGGAGCGCCAAGCCAGCGGGTCCGATGCGGGGAAGGAGGGGCGTGCTGTGTGTCGCGGCGATGGCAAAGGTTCTCATGGTACAACTTTACGGGAGAGAATCCTCTGTGTTGTACGAGACCCGGGGCGAGTAAGCGACCCGTGTAGTAATGCGTGTGTGTGTGTGTGTGTGTGTGTGTGTGTGTGCTTGGGGGGATTGATCTCGACAGGTATCAAATGCTCAAATTTACAAGCATTAATGATTTGTGGACTCAGAATACAGCACACTCCATATCTCAGTATAGAAATCAATACAAGTTGAGCACAGTACAATATATATAGAAAAAAACAATTTGTACGGCGCCGGACTGATCGCCGCCAGAGTGTTCGGCTCGGCTCACAGCACCACGCCATCACTCTTACCTGATTGTGCTAATGCTCAGTGGTCACGTAGCGGAAAGGTGAGCGCTGTTACCTTTCAGTTCACCACAGCGGAGAGGGATGAGTGCGGCACACCGGTAAACATTTAGGCTTTTGAGAGATATTGCGTTTTAAGGGAAATAACCTTCGCTAACTAATTCCCAGACACTACTTATTTCTCGGCAAGACATCCCCCTTTTTTCGTGATCTACATAATGCATGGATCAGCAATGAAAACAGTGAGCCTAACCTAAAATAATCTAATCTTCAAGTGAAAACAAGTGTTATTTCATAATTATCCGAAATATTAAATTAAAAAGCAACTTGAGCAAGGTTCATTCCGCCGAAATGGAAAGACTGCACATCACTTCTTGTTTCCCCTTTCAGTTCAGTTCAATACAGCGCGTGAAGGATAAGCAACAAGAAAATTAAAAAGCAAGCATTTCTTAACATGAGGACCACTTGTGTCGCGGCGGTGAGCAACAAACGTTATGTAAATACGTAGCAAACGGTAATTAATCACTTACTAAGGACTACCTGTTGAGTCAGGGCTACTGGGGGAGAGGGTCATTGCTCCCTAATTAATGTCTACGCCTCCCCCTCCACCACACGGTACACTGTTGGCACGAGAGAATACTTTTTCCCCCCCATTTCTTTATAATGGACACGCGCGGACTGAGATTGGGGAGATGAAATAGGGAAAAGTAATGCAAACAGGTGACGACACGTGAAGCGCACCAAAGTAGCATCAATTGAAGTACTGACGCTTGATCTCTGAAGATTGTTAGTGCAAGGAAGGTGAAGAAATGAAGATTGAGATTAAGAAGGATATATAATGGGGGAAAAACGTAATGCAAACAGGTGATGACACGTGAAGCTCACCAAAGTACCATCAGCTGAGGTACTGACGCTTAATTTTTTAAGTATATTTGGTGAAGGGAAGGAGAAACAATTGAGTGTTTCATAATTCCTCTGTCATAGAGCAAGATTTGAGAGAGAGAGAGAGAGAGAGAGAGAGAGAGAGAGAGAGAGAGAGAGAGAGAGAGAGAGAGAGAGAGAGAGAGTGCGTGTGCGTGTGTATGTGTGTGTGTGAGTAGAGAGGGTGCGGCTTGGGGAGTTTGGGGAGGTGGTGGTGGTGGTGGTGGTGGTGGTGGTGGTTGATGGAGTGGAGATGTTCTGGTTGGTGGCTAGTGGTTGGCAGGTGGTGGAGAGGTTGAGAGGGCGTGTTGTTGTTGTTGTTGTTGTGTTTGTCAGTAGTTAGTTTTCATCCCTTTCACTTGTAAAACCCAAAACTCGTTTTTTTTCTTTTCCATTTACAACGACTAGAATTATTTCAAGATAGGAATATCAAGACAGCTCTGCCACCACACACAGTCCACCGGGAGCCTTACGTCCTTGCAGCGCCTCAGACACCACGTCAAAGCAGCAATGGTCGCAGTAATCACAGTCTGGATAATCACAGTGTTCTTGGCCGATACGAGAACAAGCTTGCCATTTCTCTGCCGTCTGCCACTGAGCATTCGCAGCAACCCTCACATCAGACACCATTCGCTGTACGAGGATCACCAAGTTGTGTACTGAGGAGCACCGTTGCTACATTTTTTTTGTGCAGGACAATTCACGTTTGTCTGAAGAAGAATACTGAATTTCTACTAAAATTCTTACCTATTATTATGGCACCTAATTGTCCAAGTAGAAAAAAAAATCTGGTATCGTGTATTTAAGCAATGAATTTGGTAGAAACAGAATAAATTTGCCGCACTTTTTAAAACAAGACGAGAATATGCAAACCAGTCACCGAGGAAGAGCATCAGTCAGTGGCAGACTTGCCATGATGGCGTGCCCTCAGGTGGCAAAATTGCAAAGACAGACTTGGTGAAGCAGAGTACAGTTCATGATTCACATGGAACTTACGAGCTCCCCGGAACGTGCCTCGCTCTTCACCGCTGCTGTATGAGGATCATCACGCTCACGAAAACACGCTGACGCGGTGACGTCCCACCATGTCTAACAACAGGGCAAAAACCAGAGCTCATGCTTAGTTTAATTAGTGTTAGCGTAAAATGCATATTTAGCTATTCTCATTTGGTGCCTCAGAAATACAGGAAGAGGAGGAGGAGGAGGAGGAGGAGGAGGAGGAGGAGGAGGAGGAGGAACAAAGAAATGCAAAGGAAAGAACAGCCAGCAACAGCCCTACTGTGGCTAACGAAGCTGTCTGTTACTTTAATGTTATTTAAAAGAAATTAAAATTATGCCGGAGTGAATTACGTCAGTTGAAAGGCTGATGCGACGTGCTTATCTAAAAGTATTCATGCAGCGGGCTTGTCGAAGGATTTCCAGTAATTTGTATGTATTATGTTGCTGCACATTTGTTTCTTCCAACTTCCATGAATATTGCAGAATAATGTAGTCGGTTAGTAAAGCAACAAATAATATTGTGTTCCAAGATCATGAAGTCTGTATCTCATGCCTTATAAGGATTTTACGTATCAGGAAGACCGATCAAAGACAAAAAAATAAGTAAGTAAATAAATAAAAGAAAAAAAATAAGATAGGAAATAGAATAAATGAATAACAAAAAAGTCCGCTCAAAATGTCATTTCCACACACACAAAAAAAGGAGGAAAAGAAAAGCCAATTTATTTTATGGCCTGCACTGACATTATATTATTGCACCAGCAGTTCAGGACCAATATCTAAACACCCATAGCTTTTTTTTTCTATCCAGGATTACGTTGTGCTGGAACCATGCTTAATTTTGTGATGGAAAACGAAGAGGGAGAACTCAGGTGTTAGGGTGCTGGGAGGAGGAGCACTGATTGATTGAAAATTTCTGAAAGGAGGAGGAGGAGGAGGAGGAGGAGGAGGAGGAGGAGGAGGAGGAGGAGGAGGAGGAAAAGAGGAAGAGGAAAAGGAAGAAAACAAGAAGAGGAAGATAAAGGAAAAGACGAAGACGAAGAGGAAAAGGAAGAGGACGTGGACTAGAAGAGGGCAGCCAGGCAGGTGTGGCGCCTCACTCAGGGCCACACGCTCAAATTGGCTCCACTCAGACAAACATAAATAATTACACAAACTCGCTTCGTGTTAAGTACTCGTAAGCTGCGGGGTAAGTTTGGCTCAAAAGATCACAAGACTCGGGACGCGGGGAAGAAATTACTGTAACTTCTCGTAATGAGCCGGGCAAGTGTTTCCATGCGTGGCGGTGATGGCGGTGGTTGTTGTCACGTAAACTGTTCTACCTCAAAAATGTGTTCTATATATAGGGCAACACACACACACACACACACACACACACACACACACACACACACAAACACAAGTAAATAACACACATCCAGAAAAAAAAAAAAATAAGTAACCATTTCTTTTGAAGCAAACACTTTAGCAAACACAATGCAACTCAAAAATCACGTTTTACCTCCGGGGGGGGCTCAGAGGCGTAGTATTGCAGGTGTTGTTGTGAGGTACTTGGTGTCAGAGTGTGAGAGGACGGTGACATTCCTGGCAGAGAGGTCACACATTCCAGCCTGGACACAGCGTTAGGTAGTGGTGGTGGTGGTGGTGGTGGTCTGTTTTGAGTCTGTCGGAGAAAGAGAGATGGTTGAGTTTATCAGTTAGTGATGTTTTTCATTTTTGTGGTGTTGGTAGTCATGGTAGTGGTGGTAGTGGTAGTGGTGGTGGTGGTGGTGGTGGTGGTGGTGGTAATAGCAGTAGTAGAAGCAGCAGGATTATTATTACTATTATTATTATTATTATTATTATTATTATTATTAGCAGTAGTAGTAGTAGTAGTAGTAGTAGTAGTAGTAGCAGTAGTAGTAGTATTAGTAGTAGTAGTATATCAAAATAATCATCATAGTCGTTATAGAACATATAAGAGTAGCATCCATCTCTCTCTCTCTCTCTCTCTCTCTCTCTCTCTCTCTCTCTCTCTCTCTCTCTCTCTCTCTCTCTCTCTCTCTCTCTCACTCTCTCTCCATCGTGGCGTAAGAGGATCACTGGAGCTCAGCATGACTAAATATTGATGCTTTATTCGACTCTCTCTCTCTCTCTCTCTCTCTCTCTCTCTCT
>NC_087170.1:946726-949226 GCF_035594125.1 Scylla paramamosain | reverse complement strand
TTCCTGAGTTTAATAGAATGTTGTAGCGTAAGTCCATGTTCTAATTTCGAAAGATAATGGCAGCAAAATAAGTAGTCGTTGCTCTTATTAGTGTCTTTATATTTTTGCTCAGTTAAGAACCTCTGAGTTAATAAATGTCACTAAATGTTGAAGCTTAAGTTCAATGTGTAATTGTGAACAGAGAAGGTATGTATGCATGTACGTAAATTTGTAGGGGTGGTGATGATGCGTTTGCTACAAGCTCATCTTTTTTCCGACAATAAATTTGGTATCGCGTGTGTCAGAATTCACACAAATTATTGCTTCACAAGGTCTGAAGGGGCGCGGAGCTCGTGAAATATGGTGATGAAAACTGCAACACATCACAGCTGACGCACGCACGCGGAACAGTTATTGAATGCGGCGGAATGAGGGAAGCGGAGTTGTGAGGCCTCGGAACAAAACGCAATACGAGTACAAGCAAGGACAAAAGTCGAGTAACATTCTGTATTGACTTTCACTGCATCGAACATTTTGACATTTTCTCAGTCTTTAAGTCCTCTGACCCACCGACACACTATCTGTTCTCTATTCTGTAAGGAGGCTGTCAGCAGACCACACTTCATATTGAGCAAAAGTTAAACACAATGAAAATGAGTGCAAAATGGTACACTTTTGACCACGCCTGTACTTAGTAGAGGGTCTGTGTCAAGGAGACTTCAATGTTCACCACCAGCTTTGGCTTTCCTCTCCCTTCACTGACCATCCTGGTGAACTAGCCTACAACTTTGCTATCCTCCACGACCTAGAGCAATTGGTGCAACACCCTACTCGTATTCCTGACCGTCTTGGAGATACGCCCAACATTCTTGACCTTTTCCTGACCTCTAATCCTTCTGCTTATGCTGTCACCCTTTCTTCTCCGTTGGGCTCCTCTGATCACAATCTCATATCTGTATCTTGTCCTATCGCTCCAATCCCTCCTCAGGATCCCCCTAAGCGAAGGTGCATCTGGCGTTTTGCCTCTGCTAGTTAGGGGGACCTGAGGAGGTATTTTGCTGATTTTTCCTTGGAATGACTACTGCTTCCGTGTCAGAGACCCGTCTTTGTGTGCTGAGCGCATAACAGAGGTGATAGTGTCTGGCATGGAGGCGTACATTCCTCACTCTTTTTCTCGTCCTAAACCTTCTAAACCTTGGTTTAACACAGCTTGTTCTCGTGCTATACATGATAGAGAGGTGGCCCACAAAAGGTACTTAAGCCTTCCATCACCAGAATCTCATGCACTTTATATTTCTGCCCGGAACCATGCCAAGTCTGTTCTCCAACTAGCCAAAAACTCCTTCATTAACAGAAAATGTCAAAACCTTTCAAGATCTAACTCCCCTCATGACTTCTGGCATCTAGCCAAAAAATATCTCCAATAACTTTGCTTCTTCTTCTTTCCCTCCTCTATTTCAACCAGATGGCACCTCTGCTATCACATCTATTTCTAAAGCTGAACTCTTCGCTCAAACCTTTGCTAAAAACTCTACCTTGGACGATTCTGGGCTTGTTCCTCCCTCTCCTCCACCCTCTGACTACTTCATGCCACCTATTAAAATTGTTCGCAATGATGTTTTCCATGCCCTCGCTGGCCTAAACCCTCGGAAGGCTTATGGACCTGATGGGGTCCCTCCTATTGTTCTCCAAAACTGTGCCTCCGCGCTTGCACCTTGCCTAGTCAAACTCTTTCAGCTGTCTGTCTGTCAACATTTACCTTTCCTTCTTGCTGGAAGTTTGCCTACATTCAATCTGTTCCTAAAAACGGTGACCGTTCTAATCCCTCAAACTACCGTACTATTGCATTAATTTCCTGCCTATCTAAAGTTTTTGAATCTATCCTCAAAAGGAAGATTCTTAAACATCTATCACTTCACAACCTTCTATCTGATCGCCAGTATGAGTTCCGTCAAGGCCACTCTACTGGTGATCCGGCTTTCCTTACTGAGTCTTGGTCATCCTCTTTTAGATATTTTGGTGAAACTTTTGCTGTTGCCTTGGACATATCAAAAGCTTTTGATAGAGTCTGACACAAAGCTTTCATTTCCAAACTACCCTCCTACGGCTTCTATCCTTCTCTCTGTAACTTCATCTCAAGTTTCCTTTCTGAACGTTCTATTGCTGCTGTAGTAGACGGTCACTGTTCTTCTCCTAAATCTATTAACAGTGGTGTTCGTCAAGGTTCTGTCCTGTCACCCACTGTCTTCTTATTATTCATTAATGATCTTCTAAACCAAACTTCCTGTCCTATCCACTCCTATGCTGATGATACCACCCTGCACTTTTCCACGTCTTTTCATAGACGTCCAACCCTTCAGGAGGTAAATATTTCACGCAGGGAAGCCACAGAACGCTTGACTTCTGATCTTTCTAAAATTTCTGATTGGGGCAGAGCAAACTTGGTATTGTTCAATGCCTCAAAAACTCAATTCCTCCATCTATCAATCGACACAACCTTCCAGACAACAATCCCCTCTTC